>NW_024581137.1:20644472-20855072 GCF_017639235.1 Corvus kubaryi | reverse complement strand
GGGCGGGCGGCTGCCGGCGCGGCGCGGTGCGGGGGAGTGCGCGGGGTCGTGGGGGGACACGCGGTGCGGCCGTGTGCGGCGGCGGCGGCACGCGGCCCGTCCCGGTGCGCGGGGGCGGCGTTGTGTAACGGGGAGGGGGCGGCCCGGGGGCAGCGCAGGGCGGGCCCGGCTCTTCCAGCCCCGGCGCCGCGTGACCGCGGCAGGGAAAAGCCGCAGCCCCGGTGCGGTGGAATGGGGTGAGGCGAGAGGGCGGCTGCGGGCACGGCGACCGCGCTCCCCGCTCCGTCTCCGCCTTGTTAGCGAGGGAGATCGGCGGTGTCGGGGCTGCCGGCTGCGGACCCCCTGCTACCGCAGCGTCCCGGGGACCGGTGTGATCGCTCGGCCAGCTCGCCGCCTGCTTCGCGCCCCTGCGGCGCTCCCTCTTCCCAGATCTCTGTGTTAATGAAATACCAGCACGTTGCGGTGCCCCCCGCCCCATCCCTTAAGTGAATCCCGCCAGGTAGAGCCCAAGGGGTTCTTGTCACTCGGCCGACGGTGACTCCGCAGCAGCAGTAGCGCGGCTCCGTGTAGCCCAAAGGACTCATTTCACCACCTTCCGGCGGGTTCCCTAAGAAAATCCCCGGTAGTTCACAGAACCGGGCTGCCTTTCTCCACCGGGTGCCCCGGTACCCCCGTTCTGCGGAGTGCCAGCATCCGTGTGCACGTGTACGTGCTCCGTGTCTGTGCTCTTTGTTCTGAGATGTCACCCTGTGCTGTGTGTGAGAGTCAACTTTTGACTACTGACCAAAAAAAAACAGGGTTCACAGGGAAGTGTAACTTCTAAAATAACAAAAAATACAAGAAATCGTGACCGTGACACTGGCAAGACTGCCAAGCTCTCTAGGGTGCCAGAGCAGCCCAGCTATCTGGGGCTTCTCCTGCTCTCAGGAGAAGGGTAAAACTCCCCCACAGGCACACACTTTCTGTGCTCCTCGGTGACATTGGCCTTACCCTTGAGGGAAAAGAGCATCTCTTTTATGAGCAGGGTTTAAAGATAATGGGGCGCGGTGGCAGCCTGGAGAAACGTGGAGTTCCCTGCAGGGGCTGTGCTTGCGTGTCCCGATCTGCTTCTTGCAGATAAGGATGGCGCCTGCTGAGAAGCCCGGTGCCTCCCTTGGACCAGGTGAACTGTGAGCTTTGACCTGGCACCTGGCAGAGGCGTGTGCGACGCTGGGGGGTGGCACAGACCTTTGTCAAACAGGTGGTGTCTTAGCCCAGCACGGGTGTCTGATGATGCCTTGTTTCTCATGCCATGGCTGAACCTGTGACCCCCTTGCCAATCCTCCTTTGTCTGAAAACCTGATCCGGAATGCCAGTTTTGTTGCCGCAGAGGTGCTAAGAGGACCGTTATGTCTAATAAAAGTATTGAAAATTTGTAAGTCAGAATTGTTCCCTGCAAGCAGTAGTGTTTTCAGGGTTGTATAATACTGCTGCTTTCATCTCTGAGGAAGTGATGGCTGATGTTAGATGCTACAGCCCCTGCCTGCCGTGCCAATTCAGTTGATCAAGGACTCTACATACACTAGTGCTTTTTTCCTCCAAAGGAAGGCAGTGCATGGCCTTTTTAAAGTTTTGAATTCTTACTAGTGTGTGGAGTTCCTTACTGCAGTGTCCTGAGTCATCAGTGAAGAGTCTACTGAACAATAGAGGCATAAAATGTAGAACATACTGAGTGTAATTTATCTAAACAGTTTCATGTCTATGGCTTTTGAATTTCTTGTGTGAAATATCAAATGTTTTTATACTGACTTTTGAAATGCTGAGTCTTGGAGACAAACTCGTATGAAGTGCAAACAATTTCTCTTGCTTACAAGCAAGAAGAAGGAGCCTGTGAAAAGCCAGAGCTACTCCCAGGTCTGCCTGAGGACAAAAAGCTGTTTCATCTCAGGGATTCTCAAGTGTGTCAGATTGCAAGACGTGGCAGGACAGAGACTGTTTGCAAATAGCAGCCTGGCAGTTGGAGTTTAGCTGCTGCTAGAAACGCTACAAAGGCTTGCAGTTGGACAAATGGCGTTCAGTAGGCTAACCAGACTGCAGTGCTATTTCCTTCCCTTGCCCCCTTCCCCTCTGCATTGTGAGCACCTCCCAGCCCTTCCTTTCTGTGCCTCTGGCGTGTAGCCTGCATGAAGTCTTTTTCTCTGCCCTATTTCTGTCCCTAACCTAGCTTGTTTGCATTCTGGCTCCACAGTGCTGTAAGATCCTGTCTTTGCTGAGGCTCCAGATGAGCTCTGCACAGAGGGTGGCCAGGGAAACTCTCTCTGGGTCACTCCATGCCCTGTCCCTGCTGCCCCATCCTTCCAACACCATGGCTTGTTGCTCCATCTTTTGGTTATGCCATTTCATCTCGGCCTGGACCAGAGGAGGCTGATAAGATGGGAGAAGGGGATGGGGCAGACTGGGAGGCCAGCCGTAGAAAACAAATGGAGACAAACAAGCTTGAGGGAGAAAGGGAGGGAAAGGAGTGCTCCAGGAGCGTGTAATGGCTGATGTGGTGGTGCTGGGTCACGGCGTGGCTCACATGGCAGCGGTGCATGTCTGCTGGTTATGTCACTACGTGCTGCCTTTTTTTTCTTGCCTTAGGGGGTGTGATAGCTTACATCAGTTCTTCAAGCTCGGCATCTAGCCCAGCCTCATGTCACAGCGAGAGCTCAGACAGCGGTTTCCAGTCATCCTCTTCGCCTGTGCCATCTCCTCCAAACAGCTCCTCCTCGGAAAGTGGATGCAATGGCCGGAGCAGTGAAGGCTCTGACGGGGCACCGAAGAGCGATCGGCTGGAGGAGACTATTAAAACAAACCAGTCAAGTGTTGCTGGTTTGACAAAAGGCCATAATGGAGTCACAAGTATGTTTGGTGCCAGTTCCTGAAAACACCGTTTTCCCCTTACGTATCACAACCAGGTCCCCCTTTGGCTTGTGGTGCAGGCGCACAGCAGAGCCTCCATTTTTATCTTTTGGCACAGTGTGTGTGGTAATACATACAGTGTTGCCACACAAATGCTGATACGATGGGGGTCCCATTGCTGCCAACTTCAAACAGTCCATAAATACAGTCCAGCTTTGCTTCAAATTTTCATCAGTGAAAACTGATTTTAGTAAAATCAAAAACTTGGTTAAAAAGAAGTGATGAAGTAAAGGTAATGTAATCAGAAATTGCCTTCAAGAGTATTTATGGAACTGTCTTGGAAATCTAGTTTCTCTATTCTTTCATGCTCTGTCCCCTGCCCCTTCACCTTCCCTCCTCCCCAGTTGTGAGGAACAAAATAAATAAATTACCCAAGCATCATACTGACATAGCTATGGGTGGAACAGTTATCTTTTTGATTCCAAGTCATAATTTGTGGATGTGAAAACTAAAATACTTGTAAACCAGAACTAAGGGATGGCCGTTTAAAATACAACAATCTATCTCCACCTGTTTACTTCACACTTCTTTTGGTAATCAGAAAAGATCAATGGTAGAGAAGTATATTTGAACAGTTTCGGAAGGGCAGGATTCAAAATAAGTACTGGAATGAGTGATTCAGCAAACAGCTGGAATTCAGTCCTTTGGAGGCTGAATTCTTTTGTTGGCAGAATTGTTTTGTCATTTTGGATTGTTATGAAGCTAGAATAAGTGTCTAATAGTTCTACCTCAAATAGGGGCTTTTTGTCAGTTTGGCTTTTTTTTTAAAGTGTTCCTACCTTAAGTTCTTAGTAAGAACCTTTACTTAAAAATTCTCTAGTAGCTAGATTTTTGGTATCTGGGCAGAGGTTCCTGAAATGAAACCTGTTGTAAATTGTTCAGATAGATAGACAACTTTTTTAGCTCAGTACTAACTGTGTTAAAAAAAGAGAAAAAAAATAAAAAGTTGTGGTTTGGTTCTTGTTCTTTTTGAAAACCTTAAAAAAATGTTTTAGTTTCTCTTTATAAATGAAACCCAAATGTCAAATAAGTTACTTTTCTGGTAGAATATGTTTCTGTGGGAGTATTTCCAGCTGTCTCTGTTGGATTAAGGTAACTTTGTGGTTACTGAACTCACTGGTAAAATTCCCATTGGCTTCAGTGAAACCAATGTTAGACCAGCACTTAGGACTTGCAAAAAAATTTTATTGACAAGCTGAAATAAAATAGGTGGGGGAAAAACTTAAAAAACTCAAGCCGTGAGCATTTTTACAGGATCGAGAAGGTATTTTCAAGTCCAAGCATGCAAGCCATTCTGGATATGCACTCAAATGAGTGGTCTCTACATGTGTAGATATGGCTGAGTTACCAGTCCTAAATTGTTATCAAATAGGTACAGTGTATGGCTGGTGTTGAATATATTATAGAGTGTCCTTTAGTGTTTCTGGTTTTTAAGAAAAAGTGTTTATTCTCTGTTGGGGAAACTGTAGCCTTTCATAGGCTTTCTTGTCCTGATGGAAAAAACAGATTGAGCCTGAACTTTGGTGGCCTAGTTAACTGAATGGTCCTTTTAAAAGTGCTTAAATGTAAGCAGACTTTCTTTTTCTACTGCTGAGTGCAGTGCTGCTGTGTTTGAAAGCCCAGTGAATATGTGCTTTCTCCCTATTCGGTTGAGTGCTTCGTGTTTGTCCTCTTTTTCCCCCACCCTTGCACTGGTACCTTCTGAACTGTTCAGGGGGTTTGTACGTTCATGTTGTCTGTTCTTCTGCTGTATTTTTTTGTGTGTTGAACTGACCTGACATATTTCGATTTAAGTCCAGGTTTTAAAAGCTGGAAACATATTCCTGCAGTTGTCATTGGTTTCTATATCCTTGACTTTTTTGTTTGATTCTAGAATTTAATGGCATGGTCCTTCTTTGCAAAGTCTGTGGAGATGTCGCTTCAGGATTTCATTATGGTGTTCATGCCTGTGAGGGCTGCAAGGTGAGCTATATTTCTGCTCACCTTTCTGCTGGTGAAATGCTCAAGCTCTCCCCATAGGGGAAAAGGGGTGTTACTGCCAAAAAAAAATTCAGTATAGTTCTCTGTTAAATATGAGAAATTTTGGAAGCTGTAGGGAACAGGCAAACTGCTTAGGAATATACAGCATTTTCCAAACTCTGCAGTACTTTCTGTTCCCACCCCTTGTCCAATCCTGCCTGACTTGGAGCGCACAGCAGAGAACAAGAACTGGAAGCTGAGGTGGTAAGGACCATGTCACGCAAGACATGTGCATGTTAATTGCATTAAGATAGTGGGTGTGAGTTGTCACCTGGGCTGGGACACAGAACAAAACAGCTTTGGAAAAGCAATTCTTTACCACAGGGAGAGCCAGAAGTAGATACATATTTTCTTAACCTGTAACAGTGCAAATGTTATGTTCTGTGAAGGAGCTTATCAACATAAAGGGTTATGTGAAAAAAACGCCTTTGAAGGTGATGTGGTGCAGTAGAATGGTTTTGTTGCCAAACTGCAGAGATGGAAGTCAAAAGATGTTATTTTGACTCCCATCTTTGCACTTGATGTCATAGGTATTTGAGAGCACGTCTTAGGAATTGTTAGTGCAGTGATAGAGGTAATACTGGAGATCCTTTGCTCTTAGGTGCTGACTATGCAGGGAATAACTTAGCGTCTTCTGTAATTAGAAATCATAACTAGTTCACATTACATACAGATCACACACAAAGGGGAAGTAAGTCATGAGGAGTACCAAGTTCTTTAAAGTCTCTTGGGGCTGATGGTTCTGAAGCAGCTGATGTGATGCAGTGAGGTTTTCTGTGCTTACGGATAGGTGAGTCTTGGCAGAAGGATTTGACATGTGCTGTAATGATAGTTGTGGGGTTTTTTTTGCTTGTTTACAGGGTTTTTTCAGAAGAAGCATTCAGCAAAACATCCAGTATAAGAAGTGCTTGAAGAATAACAACTGCTCTATAATGAGAATGAATAGAAACAGATGCCAGCAGTGTCGTTTCAAAAAATGCCTGTCTGTTGGGATGTCAAGAGATGGTACGTTCCTGTACTGAGCAGGGATCCTCTGAGAGGGAATCTGCTGCCCACCTCAAAACCAGTTGTTGAGGGTCTTAATGGCAGATAATGCAGCCAAGCCCTATTGTCGAGGACAGGTTCCCTGTCTGGGAGCATTCAGTTCAGCTTGCCCTCTTGCTCCATGAGTGTCCTGGGCTGGTGAGGTAACGCTGTGGGCAGCCTCCTGCAGCACTGTCCTCCCGCCTGTGGAGGCTGCTGCACTAGGATGTGCTGCCGTGGCCTGCTAGGGGGATGGTTGTAATGAGTGTCTCGATTTTGGTTTAATGAGTTAAGACTTAGAGCTGTATCCTACCTGAATCTGAACAAGACTCATATTTTTCTTTTTTTTTTTTTTCTTTTTTTTCTGTTTTCTTTTGTTGCTATTGCTTTTTCAATGGAAGGGAATTCTGCCCAACCTGATAGCCTTAGAGTAGTCACTATAGAGCCTAAAGAGTTAGTTTTGGGTACATAGGATGAGTATGTATCTGCTCCTTTTTATTTTTTTTTTCTTTCTTTTCTTAGAGGGAGAGGAAAGGCAGGGAGGAAATGGTGATGTTGGTCTGTGTCTCTGACCACCTTGCTGGCTGTCCACTCCTTGTGACATTTTATTAAATAATGCTGAAAGCGTAGTTCATTTGTCTGCTACAACTTACTGTCACAAACCAGAACGCTTCCTTCTGTTTCACTTTTTAATTTTCTCTGGGTGCATATTTCACAAGAACTAGGAATCTTCGGCTGTTAATAATTTAGTGGGTGGAGTGTTAGAGCTTCCTTTAAATAATTGTTCCGAGTTCATGTCGTGCATAGGAGTTATTTCATCCCCTAGGCGCTTGTTTGCGCACAAGGTTGCACCTGCTTTAATGAAAGAGACTTAGTTACATTAATGATGGACTACTGCGTGAGCATAATTACATCAGTCGAAACTGGTTATAAGCCCTTGTGCGGCTGCGGTTGGACAGGGTGGTAGAGGCAGTTGTAGATTCCCTAGGACAGGGTCAAAAGTGCTGCAGCCACAATGATGCCCATCCCCTTGCCAGCAGAAAATGTCCTTGTCAAGGCAAAGTTGTCAAGAAAATTTGCCAAGGTAAGCTTCGTTCAGCATTGATTCTCTTGTTTTGGTAAGTTACGTAATTGGTCCGTGAGGACCTGTCTTGTAGGACTTTTATGCAAAGATGATATGAACTGTGTTTACATTCAGCTAATTGTCAGTTCACAGAGTTGTGCTGATTTAGTAGATCCAACCTTAAAGCCTAACACTTAGTCAGTCAGCACAACTGTGTGTATACTCCATAGCCAGGTTTGAGGCAAAAGGGGAAAAGGCCTTACAGACTGTGTGCTTTAGATCTGCCTTCTGCCTGTATGCAAACAACAGCATACATTAGGACTCATGCCAGTCCTATGCCCCAGAAGCTCTTTGACTTCACTGGTAATACCCCTGCTGTAGTATTGGTGAGAGCTGTTACAATCTTGCCTTAAAAGGCAGGACTTTTTGTTGGGGTGTGTATTTTGTTTGTGCATGCTAACACTTTCAGGAGTGACTTTTTTTTTTTTTTCTTTTTTTTTTCCCTTTCCACCACTATCCATTTCTCCACCTTGTTAGCTGTTCGATTTGGCCGTATTCCCAAACGTGAAAAACAGAGGATGCTGATTGAAATGCAGAGTGCCATGAAAACCATGATGAACAGTCAGTTCAGCAGTCACTTGCCCAACGAAGCATTAACAGAACATCAAGACCAAGCACCTCAAGAAGATCTTTCCTCCAAGCCCAAACAAGAGCGAGAAACCATCAAAAGCCCTTCTCCCCCTCCTAGTGCTGACATGGCTAAGGAGGAAGTGATCGGTATGGTCACTAGGGCCCACAAAGACACTTTCATGTACAACCAAGAACAGTCCCAAAACCCAG
This sequence comes from Corvus kubaryi, assembly GCF_017639235.1. Taxonomy (NCBI): domain Eukaryota; kingdom Metazoa; phylum Chordata; class Aves; order Passeriformes; family Corvidae; genus Corvus; species Corvus kubaryi. The sequence goes on along the minus strand of NW_024581137.1, from coordinate 20,847,187 downwards.
CAGAGATGATGCAGCCCCAGAGTGGGGAGAGAGGGTCAAAGAACACCGAGCAGTACATCTTGGGCAGCGAGCACTGTGTTGGTGGCCTCGGTGGCCCTCAGTACCCTGAAAGGGAGCAGCACCTTGGTGGACAGTACAAAGGGAGGAGCACAATGCATTATCCAAGCGGGCACGCCATGTGCTTCACCAACAGCCACTGCATGAACTTCACCAGTGGTTACACTCAGCGAATGTGTGAGAGGATCCCAGAAGATGGCTTTTCTCCAAACAAGAATACCACTTACTCTTGCAGCACTGGAGGAAGAATGCATCTGGTATATTGATATCAATTGTTTGATTTGACTTAGTTATTGGTGGGTGTGATCCAGCTGTGCCTGAGTGGTCAGTGAAGCTGCATGCAGTTGGCACAACTGCTGAAACTTTAAAGGGTGACACAAGCTTGATAGTGCAAATTAGGATGAAGGACAAAAACAGCTCGATGTGTGAAGGATTTGAAATCATACAAGTGATGGAGCTTCTTGACTTGGTTTTTAGCTAACTGAAAGTAAAATAACATCAAAGAGTATTGGTTGGAAAAAAAGTCACGGGTTTTTTATGTGACTTGACTTTAAAATGAAAATAGGAGTTTATAAATACCCCTTTTCACTCAGTCCTTTTGAAGACTTTACTTTTTTTCAAATAACCTATACAGTCAGATGTACTGTATTTTCATTAAGGGTATTCAGAGAAAATTTCTAGGGTGAAACCCCAGGGCTAGGATTTTAAGCCAGTCTACAGGCCTTGCTGTGGGTTCCAAAATCTCTGTTGCAGGGTGAGCTGGTTTTTTGGTGGTGGGGATTTTTTGGTTTGTTTTGTTTTAATGAGGCCCAGAGGCTATGCATCCTTTTCAGTGTAGAACATCTTCAGATCTGAACAGAGGCAGGAGGAAGATGCACAGCTAAACTGTTAGAGAGAAGTTCGGGGTCTTTCCTGTAGTACTTACGCAAGTGAGGCTCTGGACACACTTCTGTGTACCTTAGATGACTTTGCTAGAGCATTTTCTCACTGAATTCTTAACAAGGATGCTTCCTGGTTTTTTGCATATGGTTGTTGGTTTGGTTTGGTTGGGATTTTTTTTGCCTTTCTTTAACAGGTCCCTCTCATTTGCCTTGCACCTGCTGTTTCTCTGCCATTCAGGCAACCAGTTCTGTAAGCCCCTTAAAATAGATTGTCCTTCTCTTTATCACTGGAGCCGCCTGGGATGAGAGAACATAACATCCTCATTCTCATCCTGCGCTCCTGGTGTGAGGCGCGAGCCCCTGACCTTTCTGAAGTACTTGAGCTGCCGGTGTTTTTCTTCCTCCTACTTTGTAAAGATCCTTCACGGGTTCTTGGAGACCCCCAAAGGTCTCCACAGTGAAGGTGTTTATTTTGATGCTGTATTTCCATGGGGACTTTTTGGTTGTTGGGGTTTTTTTTACCCTTCTTTGTCTACTGCATCTATAGGCCATGCCATCCATAGCAGGGTCTGACCTTAATTGCAGACTCCAGGCACTACAACATGACAAATAATAATACCCAGCCTTTCTTCCTTGCAGGGAAAGTATGTGGTGTCACTACAACGGCATTCTTGGTGCTCCTGAGAGGCAGAGGTTAAACCTGTCAGTATGGGCAGGCAGGGAGTGTGCTGCCTTGCAGAGGCTCAGCCAGTCAGTTTGACCTGTGCATGGCAGCTGCAAGGAGGATTTACTCAGTCAGTGATGAGAAGACAAAACCAAGTCCAAGAGAGCACTGCAGCTCCCACTCCCCGCCCCACATCCCTGATATGGATGAGGGTTTTGCCCAAGAACTCAATGAGTTCAGGATCTGACCAAAATGAGTCAGCAGCAATAAGGGCAAGTAATTAGGCTCTGAACCAGTATGGAGACGGATGTTCAGGGGTTTGGTCATTTTTACTCAATACCCCTGCAACCAGAAAAGCAGAACAGGTCATTCCTGAAGAAGTTGATCTGAAGAGGAACTGTACAAGCTGACAACTGCTTCCGTAGGAAGCCTGTCAAGAGTTCAGGGAGTGGCTGGGCACTCTTAGGCATATGGTTTAGCTTTCGGTGGTTCTGCAAAGAGTTGGACTCAGTCCTTATGGGTCTCTTCTAACTTGAGATACTCTGACTCTTGGGCAGAGGTCTATCAAGAGACTACAGACACAGTGCACAGGGTGTGGAAGTGGTAGTTTCCCCTTGGGACTGGGTGCATGTGGGTAAGGGTAGTAAGGGTATACTGTCGTAGAATGAGAAGTGAAGGTGATTTTTGTGTCCAATGCAGAGCAGGGTACTGAAGCAGAGATCCCTTATTTTCAGAGAGTGCTGTTGTTTCAGCAATACCAATGTGAACCATTGCAGTATCACAGGCAGAGCAGTGGTTGGCATCTGCTGTCCTTCTGGTTCTGTGCCTAGACCTTTCCTTTTGCCAAAATAATATTCTTGTAATCTTAGGACCTCCCACGCAAAGAATTGCTAGGCAATTACCATATTCAAGATGCCCTGAAAAAACAGCACAGCTCTGAGGAATTGCTAATCTATTTCACTGCTTTCTCTTTGTTTTGCTGACATTATGTAAGATTACATATACCATTTAGTACACTTGTGAGGAATACTTAAAAGGAATTTTTGTCCTTGATGATGACAGGTGAAATGAATATTAAAAGGTTTAAACTTCATTAAAAGATGTAAATTTTACAGGCTAGAACTGAAAATATCTCAGAGCTTCTGGTTGGCTCTTGCAGAGGGAATTTATTGGCAGTCAGCCTTGACTGATACATCTGATCTCATAATCGATTCAGACTTTCCTACAAAAAAAATTGCTGTATGTTTGTATAAAAGAAAGAGAATTTTGTCATCTTGTGACTGAGAAATACTGGAATACCAGTGCCTTGGTGTTCCTCCTTCAGTGATACAAGTAAAAGCAAACTTGCAGAAGGTTATCCTTGTAATGAGGGTGTGAACCTGTGACTCAGGAAAGCAAAGCTTGCTTGTCATCTTGACTGAAGCACTTCAGTTGCCTGCAGAACAAGAAAGATAAGAGAATGAACGTCGTAGTGACTGTGAGATTGCAACTGATTGATTGTGAAATCACAATTTACTGTGAAATTACAGGGATAATACAAGTAAGAGAAATTCAGATGTCAGACCAGGTTAGTTGAGATCAGGGAACAATAGCATAACCTTGGTTCTGTCAGGTATTTTGTAGTACACAGTGTTGTAGGCTCCAAAGTTAACAAATTCATAAATAGATTGCTAACAATGCCATGGATTTTTTTCTTGTTTTAAAGGAAGGGGAAGAGGTCCAATTCCTTTGGGAATTGACTGAAGAATATTGATCTTTTTTTCTCTGTGTCATTATTGCAAAGCTTTGTTGAGTAATAAACCTGTTTCTTTTAAATATTTGTCAGTATTTGGAATAACATCTTAAAAAGTTGTTTTCTGTCTGTGTTTTGTAAACATCAGGTCTGCCCGATGAGTAAGACTCCCCACGTGGACCCAAACAAGTCTGGCCATGAAATCTGGGAAGAGTTTTCCCTGAGTTTTACTCCTGCAGTGAAGGAAGTGGTGGAGTTTGCCAAGCGCATCCCAGGTTTCCGAGATCTCTCCCAGCATGACCAGGTCAATCTTCTGAAGGCTGGGACCTTTGAGGTGAGACCACTGTGTGTATAGTGTGAACCTGACAAGCTGTGCATCTGTCTTACCCTGTAAGAGCAGAACCAAATAGAACTGGGTGGCATCAGGTGAAACCAGCTTGTTCATGGATGCTCTGAGCGTTCTTTGGGGTGATGGTGTTCAAGGGATCTGTTTGGTCAGACCTTGGTGACCTGTCCCTCTTTCAATGAGCTCAAAACTGCTCAGCCCTTCTACCCTTCCCTCTTCCCTGGGTGTTAATAAATGGGTAATTAGGGGTTTCTAGCTACCTTTGCTTACTCTGGGGAACTGTACTGCATCTGGAAGGGTGGATAGGTTAGAAAGCTGTCCACTGACTTACAAGTTTTGTTGAGGAATGTGTTTACCGCTCTGCATGTCCTTGCTTGTGCCATTCTGCTTCCTGCCAAGGCCAGAGTATCCATCCTGACCAGTCTCCAGTAGCCTTTGGTGGCAGCTTGGGAGCGTCTGAAGCTTCCACATCCAGTGCAGTAACAATGGTAACTACCTGTACTGCTGCATCTCTGTAGATACTGTGTGCCAGCTGCAGCCTGATTTACTCTAGACTAATCCTACTAGGTCCTCATGGTTAATTGCATCCACTTGTGATCATGACGTATATGTGAATTAGTGGTATTAATTTGGAAATGATACCACAGAGCTTGGTGCTGTTTTATAATTAGTGACCTTCACTAGGTGACCTTTACTTCATGTTTTAGTTGCCCTTCCAGACCCTTGTGTCTATTGGAGACTGTACACATTTTATGAATATTCAAATGTGAAATTTGAATAGAGAGGGCCAGAGGAGCCAAAGTCCCAAGTGTTTGATGTTACTGTGCTTTTCTGGGGAGCGTAGCATTGCTGATGCCTTTGCTCTTGTTTACATGATTTATTCTTTCAAAGAGAGATGCTGGATGTTTACCTGAAATGAAGACATTTCTTGTGTGATGTGTTGGGTCTTCTGTCTATGCTTATACAGCCCAGTTCTAAAATGGATAATTGTTGGGTTGGAAGGTACAAGTTCTACTGGAAGACTTGGTGCCTGGAGTCTGTTGGTTTTGCTGTTTATTTCATTTTGCTGTCATGTATTTTTTTCTGTTGTACTTATTCTTGGTCTTTTAATATTCATGTAGAACTCCTGTAGCAAAGGGGCTGTATTTTTACTTCTTCACTACTTTCACCTTGCGCAAAAATGTTGATTCCTTCCTCTGCAAAGTCCAGCACCCTCAAGGAGGGTGAAAAATTTGGCTTGAACAGTCCCTATAATGTAAAGCCAAACCTTATGTTTTGTCTTGGCCTTGCCTCACCCGAAGCTTTTCTCAAGTCTCACTCAAATGCCTTTTTGCCAGTTACAAGCACTGCTGATAAGGAGGTTTCTGTATCCAGGGGAATTAATAATGATGTACGGCCGCATGCTTGTCACTATTCACTTATTTATAAGAAACATTAATGATTCCTGTTAGTGGGCTGCTACTTGTAGTTAAAGGCCTGTGTGGCATCTTAGCAACAGAAAAAAAAAAAAGTTATGCTGCAGAACAGTGGAAAAAAATCCACAACAGGATTAATGAAACCACTGCAATAGAGGCAAAAGCGTCTTGAAAGCCTGGTTCATCCAAGGTCATTTCTGGGTAACTGAACTAGGATATTCCAATGTCTGCCTGTTAATGGAAGAACCCGAGTGAAAGTGCTGCCTCCAAGTCTGGTGTGGCTGGCTTGGCACTGTGCTTCTTAGCAGTTCGTATTTGAGGAGTGCCTGTTCCTTTGAGGGTAAGAGGACACATGGAGACAATGTTGGTGCAGAAGCTGCACAGCTATATATATTCACACACACATAAGCTAAAAAGGTCTCTAAGAACTGGGAGTACTGGGGAGCTCAGTGTATCGTGGTGGCATTTGCATGGCTTCTATGAGAGCCAGCTCAGAAACAGCAGTGAGCCTAAAATAAGGAACTCGACTGGTTTTGAGTGGGCCCTCCTCCACCTCCCCTCCAGATGCAGTTGATGGTAGAACTAACAAGGCCTTTAGTTCCATTTGAGTAGTGACTCAGTTTGACTACAGGTAGTAGGGGAGTGATCAAGCAACCTCCAAGAGTGGAAGTTTTTATGTGCCTGTGTTGCTAAGGTTAAGTGATAGGATTGATCAGGTGTATCCTCAGCATGCACAAGTATGTGTCTGGTTTGAAGTGAAATGGGATGAATCAGTCCTGTGCTATGCCATAGTCCAAACGGTTCTTCCTTGTTTAGAATGGTGACACTGAAATAGGTGAGGTCTTTGCTTTAGTATAAGTCAGCTCAACTTCATGGGCTTCAGTTTTGAATACCAGCATTAATCCTGGTTGCTCGTTATTTGAAGATATTTCTAAAGCCCAGTTCTATAGGGAGAATACCATTTTGAACTGAAAGGTTGCTGGATACCCGGTGGGTCTGTGCTAATGCTCAAGTTCAGCTTTGTCTGCCCGCCCTTTGCCTGTTTTTGTTGTATTCTGATGGCTTCTGCATCTAGGTCTCTGCACTCTGTAGTTAATGTCATCAAAGGGGACAGATAGCTTAGCTAACAAAGGTGAATAGTATGTAGTGCTCATGTGTCCATCAAGGTTGCTGCATGTTGTTTGGCCCTTAAAATTTAGGAGCAGGTCATGTAATGTGCATGAACAGTGTTTGAATTCTCAAACATTTTCATTTGTTTTGAACACTCCTTTTTTTAGCTTGTCAAAGGCACTAGTCTTTGAAAACGTGGTTCTCCTCTCACCTGTAGTAAACATTTAAATTAATGCAGTTAATAGGGTAAATGAGAAGAGACAACTGTCACTCCAAGAGATTACAGCTAGTTTGAAGTTTTAACCAATGCCAGTTAGTTCATCTTCTTCAAATAAGAAGGCTGTTCTGTGCAACTTAAACCTTGAAAATGTAAATAAGATTGTTGAACATGAGCAAATGAAACTTTACAAGCCATTCCAGAGGGAAATATTTCACAGTACAACTGAGAAACCACAAGAGAAATTTCACCCCAAAGGGGTAAGTTTAGCAGATGTCAACTGCTCCAGCCCAGGTGCTTGTACCAAAGGGGTATTCCCAGCTGCTACAGACCAGGTGCCATCTCAAGCTGTGCTTCCCTAGCCTTTTGAAAGCTCTACATGTGGCTCCTTTCTGCCAGGGCTCATTAACATTCCTGTGGGCACAGTGATGTGGCATGGTACTTTTCCAAAGAATGCCTAGGGGGCCCGATCATCAGGTGGTGTAAATCAGCATTGTTTCCATAGAGCTGCTCCAGTTTATGCCAAGTGAGAATCTGGTTCAGCACCTTCATTTTGCTCCTCATAAGTGTGGCCAAGAAAACATTTCTTTTAATGCTCTGTTTGCCTTTGGCTGTTGTTTGGCTTAAGCAAGTTGTCCTACTGGCATATTTATGAATGACATGGTCTGTGTGGCTCAGGCTGTCCGAGGCTTAAATTTTAATTTTCCTGCCTTTCATATGCTGAAGCCCCTCCCCTGCATCCACTCCCTAATTTTGTCACTTGTTTGTTTCTCTCAGATTACTGGGCCAGAGCTTGCACTGTGTTTTGCAGCTCAATAGCATGCTGACAATTTCTGTATAGAACGCCTCTAGAACGGTTAACGAGACACTTCGAATGATGTTAAAAGTTTTAATTTTTTCTTTGGCTTTTCTAGAAATGCACCTACATTTATCTGGTTTTGTTGTTAATTTTTTTCTTCCTTTTTCTTTCACCAGGTTTTAATGGTACGATTTGCATCTTTGTTTGATGCAAAGGAACGTACTGTCACCTTCCTGAGTGGCAAGAAGTACAGTGTGGATGACTTGCATTCAATGGGAGCTGGTGATCTGCTCAACTCAATGTTCGAATTCAGTGAGAAACTAAATGCGCTGCAACTTAGCAATGAGGAAATGAGTTTGTTTACAGCGGTTGTCCTGGTATCTGCTGGTAAGGAGAGAAGGTTAACTTGCACCTTTGCCAAAAATTGAATGTGGCTCTCCATGAAAAGCTTTCTGTAAAATGTATAGCCTATTATTTCACATCTAAGTGCAGTTGAGTAGGTTTTAAGCTACTAGCAGCCTGTGATCTTTTTGTTTTTAACATACCTAGTCTTTCTAATACTGCCTTTAAAAAAAAAAAAAGTGAAAATGGGCTTATGTTTTCCTCCTGCTTTCTGTGTAATGCAAAAACACATAGCTGCCCTGTGGCCATTTAGATGCTATTTGTCTGACTTCTCTAAGTTTCACAGGTCAGCATCACTGAAATTACTCCTGACTTGCACAGCATAAGTCTTTGGATAAGGTGGTATTTTTGGTTCCAAGTATTGTCATTTAAGTCTATTGTGTATTTTACCTAAGTCTAAATCCAACAGTTTGATCTCTGCCTATGTCAGCAAGAAAGCCCTATCATCTGCATCGTGACTTCTTAGCACTGAAGGCCTGCCAATCCACTAACATCTTCACCAGCCTCCTATCTTGTTTCAGTCCCTGGATAGACAGAACACCCTGGCCCAGATTCAAAGAAGGATTAAGCACCTACTTCTGTAGTATTATCTCAAGCCTCAAATTAGGCACATTAGCTCTGCATATAATACCTGGAATACAAGATGCAGAATCCCTGCTTGCTGGGTAAGAACCTCTCTAGGGGTAGGTAGCAGGAATGTTCACAGCGCCCACTTAGACAACGAGCCAGCAGCTGGGGAGCACTGAACTCCTTGAACAGGTGCACCCCTTTCACATGAGCAATTGAGGCCCATGTCTTATGAGGGAGGGGCACCCAGGCATGGTGCTGTAGGCACGTGAGGCCTCTGTAAACAAGGTAGGACAGTTCAGTCTAATAGCTTTGTGCATGGCCAAATGGAAATGTCACAGCACAGGAGGGGCAGCTGTCGCCTCTTCAGTTTGTAGGCCGTGATAATGAGCAGAGGGTGGCACAGAGTTAGTGAGCTTCAAGAGCCTGAACAAGTGGCAGTGTGAAGGAAGCATGGCACTATAATCTGAAGGAAACATGGAATCTGTTAATGAAAATGTTCAGGTAGCAGAGAAACCTGAAGACTTAGTTGCTTTTCCAGACTCTGGAAATTCCTGACAAGAACCAGAGGCAGCTTTTAAAATAAGGACTGACAACCAGGTCTCTTCCCTTCTTGTGCACTGTAACTAGGCTTACAGCCACTCTTCTTGCTTGCTCAGCTCCTGGGTCCTAGAATATCTCATGCCACCTGTTTTCAGTCTAAGTGGCTGTATCTGTTCTGTTAAATGTGCTTCTAGCATAGTGCCATCTCCCCAGCCTTTAAAGTGCTGTGCTGATTGCTGGCTCCCAGCAGGGATTAGCTTAGGGCTGGCATGTAACATGTACAGCATGTAGTGTCAGCCGTGCAACGGGACAAAAAGAGAAGGTGTTTGGTATTCAGGCTTCTTGCAGCTGCTGAGGATTTTTCAGATCATAGTTTGGACATTATTGCTGCCTATCTTAGCTACCTCGTGATTTGATCTGCAGTGTGATCACAGCCTTCCTGGACATCTTCACAAAATTTTATAGGGCTTTATAAAGTGCAGCTTTATTTAGTCAGTGTTGGGGCTGTATTCCAGACACAAGGCTAACTCTGATGGTCACTGTGAGTTCGAAAGTTTTCAGAGCAACTTTATTCTGTTATTTGAGGCTGGATTGAAATGCTTCAGTTGTTACTTCGCACATGTGAGTAAGTGAGCAGGCTTCATGCTCAGGCAGGTACTGAAGAACAGAAGTGGCCTCAGCAGAGTTCCTGGGGAAGATGCTTACAGCATGAGGGATTGCTAGGAGGAGAAGGTGTCCGTAGAACTGAAGGATTGTGGGCATGTGTTGATTAAACAGATAGTGAAAGACAGATCCCTGCATCCCACTCTTAGAGGAGTAGTGTAACCAAAAGAGTCACTTTCTGTGAGGGGAGGTGGAGCTTCGTTACAGAGGAAGGAAGAGTTGAAGAACAGGATCAGAGAGAATGACGTGGAGATGCAGGCAAAGGAAAAAATGCTGTAAATGTAAGAGGAGCTGAAGGTGGAAGAAAAAGGCCATTAAGACTTCTTCATCTCAGAATGAAAGTTATTCAAGAGAAGACTGAAAGGGAGATAGTAGTCAAGGTTTACATCAGTTCGAAAAGCAGAAAGGAGTGTGTGACTGTTGAATGCTGATTAAGTGATCCATGATATAAAGTACCGTGCTGCACTAATTAAAGATCTTTTTAAAGACTTTTAGTTGATTAAAATGAAGAAAAACCCAAACCCATCAATGGAAAAAAGAATTAAGTCTCTAAATACCACTAGTGGGGAGAATGCTTGTCAGAAACATCTCCACTTAGCACTGGATGAATAACCACTCTTAGGAGGGGTATTTGGAATATGCAGAAGAAGCAGGGGTAGTAGCAAGGGCTGCGTGTAACTCTGTACATCCTCTCCTTTTCATGTGTGGCAAAGAAAGAAGCAGGATCACTCTTGCATGATGCTGCGGAATTACCTTGGTACCATTCCAGAATTAAAAGACTGCTTCGCCTCTGGCTTCAGTTAGCTGGATGTGTTGAAGATGGAGGAGAGGTAGCAAGGTGGATCATGGGCACTGAAGGAGGAAAAAGCAAGGTGGATCATGGGCACTGAAGGAGGAAGAAGCAAGGTGGAAGTAAAGCTGAAAGAATGTGGTTCTTGCAGATCTAGAGACCAGATAATCCCTTAACTAAGTGTCTTGCTTTGTGGTAGAAAACTATAAATTAGACACCCTCTATTATTCTCTTACTGGCACAATACTAAGAAAATCTTCTGCTGGCCCCTGGGAGCAACTGGAAGTAGACTGAGAGGGAGAAGAAAGACTTGGACTAATTGAAGAGAGGAGGTTACAGTAATTCACCCAAGGCAGCCAGGAAGGGCTGGGCTGCATTCTTCCACCTTCAGAGGCAAGGCAGTACTATTCTCACTGTACAGAGCTCTTGTGAAACTCCATTGGGCATGTTCTGTGCAAATGTCATCGTACCTGCTCGGAATAGAACAAAGCTTTGCAGAGCAGGGGGCAAGCAGGAGAGATCATTTAATAAATAAAGAGAGAGGTGTCTCCTCACTCGGTTCTCTTGGACAGCAGCTGTCAAACCTAATGGACAGTCTTCACAGAAAAGTGGAATGTGTGCTAATAAAAATTGTTTAATAGTAATCAGAGCTCCTAATTGCAGAAGATTCTGGAACAGTCTTCCTGAAGGAACAAAACACATGTAACTGCTCCAAGATGCATCCTTAAGTGGATTATGTAATAATTTTTCCTATAGCAGTAGGGTACTGCGCTGAGTAGTCCAGGAGGACTTCCTAGACGGTTCACCTGAGCTATCTGATTGGATTGACAGTGACAGCATAAGGAAGGGATTCCCACTCTGACTGTACGAACTGACTCAGTGTTACTCCAGAAAGCTGTTGTCGTTCCATGTCCCAGTTCTGCAAAGTGCTTAAGTACATGTACTCATCAAAGCACATTTCTGTTTGTGCCAGTCACTTGGGTATGTACGTGCCCTGCTGAATTTACATAGTGTTTAAGAAAAGAAGCTACAGCTTGGAAAAAACCAGCTACTGTGCATGGTTATGAGGTGAGATGTTTTACTTAAAAATTCATTCTTTTAAGCCGCTTGCTTAGGTTCCACCTAAGGATAACCAGGTGTGTTCTTAAATACAGCTCTCTTGAAAGAGATGCTTCAGGCGTGGTGGGAGTGCAGTATGTGAGAACATAATATTTGTCCTGATGTTGACATTCTTCTTTTCCCCAGCTGGGAGTTTTTGGGTGCATTGTGTTTCATTTTGTAAGTGCTTCAGAACATACTCAGAAATAGTGCCCAGTCATATGAAGGCTTGTACTACCTTTGCCCCTCAGGGTACCATTGTGCAGATAAAAGTGTGGCTTGTCCTGAGTGGGATTTCCTCCTCAAACCTTCAGTTTAAGTTTAGGGTTCTATATCTAGCCTTAAGAAACGTTTTAAATTTTTACTTCCATGTGCCCTGTCTTTCCCCTTGGGTTGAAAGTTGTGATTCAGCAACACATTTAAACCTTTGCTTCAATCTGTCCTTCTCTGGAAACATGGGTTAGGGATCACAGAAATAGTGATTGAATGCTGCCAGTTTGGCATGAACTTAGTACTCTGAAAAGTTAATGCTAAATAACATTTGAAAGACTTTTGCTGTGTGATTTAAAACTTCTGGCATAAGAATCTGATTTTTCTTGTGCTTGTTAATTTAGTAAGGGATTCTTGCCGTGGTTTTATGTTGCACACTACATCTGTTCCATCAATTTTTTTGTCCTCCCCTACCCTCCTGTTTTTTAATTTCTCTCTCTCCCTCTCACCTTGCCCTTTTGTTTAGATCGCTCCGGAATAGAAAACGTCAATTCTGTGGAGGCACTTCAGGAAACACTAATCCGTGCATTAAGGACCTTAATTATGAAAAATCACCCAAACGAAGCCTCTATTTTCACAAAACTTCTTTTGAAATTACCCGACTTGCGTTCCTTAAACAACATGCACTCTGAAGAACTGTTGGCCTTTAAAGTTCACCCATAGGCCTTTAGGTCTCATTTGTACTTGGACTTGCCTCGTGTTAAGCTGTTTTGTGCTAAAATGTGTATTTATACAGTTGTACCACTTGTTGGAAAGAGTTCACAGACTGTGAACAGTTGCTAGCTGTCCCATAACCATGCAATAAAGCTTTGGCAGGTGCTTTCAGCCGACGGCAGCACAGCCTTCGGAGCCCTCCAAGGCGTCCAGGCCCAGCTGTGCTGCACTCCTGAAGAAGAGGCTGCGGTGAGCCCGAGTAAATATGGACTCTCTTTCATTTAGGAAAAAGAACCACCACTGCCCTCTCACGTAAACTGAATGCAAAGTAGCTGTGTGTGTGCATATGGAGCATGGAATGGGGTGGGAACAATCCTGTGCTAATAGGAAAATGGAAGAGCTGATTTAATTGGTCTTTCACTTATCTAATAGATGTATGTCTGTGTCTCTTGATAACTCACTCATGGTTTCACTATTGTTATTCCATTAAACCCGATGGAATGATTTCAGCCTGCACCAACTCTTCACTGAGTGTGTGTTCATGCCATGTGTATATAATATAAATAGTTAAGTAGTGAGTGTTTATGGCTATATAAAGTACAGAGTTGTGTGTATATATGTGTATGTATATAAATAGTTCTATACATAAAGTATACATATAATTTCTTCACAATATTTTAAACTGTGAAGGAATTTAAACTTAAAACAGAAGGTGATCTATGGAAAGAACCAAATAGATGCACTTTGCATATTGCTGAACTAATTATCTGAGCATTTTTTAGAAAACATCAAATTTGCATTAATATGCTGTGTTTGTTAATTTAAAAAAAAAAACAAAACAACCAACAACCAAGAGTGGCACTAAAGAGGCAGAGTCAGATTCAATTTCCAAAAGGGTTTTGTAGAGAATCTCAAGCAGAGAGGGTTGGTTGTGGCACTAATGGTATGGGTTGTCCATTGCCACTGAGGTTCTTGTGTTCTGATCAAGGTTAAATAAGCACCAGATGCTCTTCAAAAACTTCAGCTCAGCCAGAAAGAAACTATCAGATGAATAACAACGTATATCAGAAAAAGAAAAAATGGGAAAAACGTATCCATGGTTGCGTTTGGGTGTATGTGTGTTCTGTGACTGTTTATTTCTTGCAATCCATCATTTTGCTGCTTCATTGCTAAATGAGAATTGAAAACAGAAATGTGAGATGCCCCATGTCTTTTCACCATTTGGGCTTTGTGGTTCCCATGCCTGTTCTGGAGCTCTCCATTGGTGTGTGTGCATGTGAGCGTGTGTGATGTGCAGAGAAGGTGCATTAGATGGTCTGGATTTTTTTTTTCTTTTTTTTTTTCTTAAAAAACACCACAAAAACCAGCCGAACAAATGGGACTTTTTTGTTGTTTATGCCAGTAGCAAATTACAAAGCAGATCCACGAGGCTTAAGATTCTGCCGCTTTTCCATCTAGGAAAGCAGCTCTCTATGGGGTTTTTTCCATTTGTAGCAGGACCTGGCACCAGAAAAGAGAGATTAAAAGAAGTCAAAGCAGTTGTGTTAATTAGTTACATTTATGTTTTGCTAATGTGGGAAGAAAATGGCTCCATCACCCTCGTTTAGTTAACTTACCTTAGAGGTAGCCCTCTGGGTCTCTAGTGTTTGGTAACGCTACTCTTGGGAGGGAGTCAGCTCCTCGTAGTCAGGGCCAGGCCCCAGGAAGCCTCCAGCCTGCAGAGCTCCTGCACACACCACTGTGGGCTGAGAGGAGCCCTCCTGCCTGTGGTGGAGCTGGAGCAGAAGCAGACCTTTGCCTGCTGCTCAGCATCAGGATCTGGGATGGGAAGAGGGAAGGCTTGCACCCTGCCACGCCCCTCTGGCCTTTGGGCTGGGGATTCTGTCTCTGACAGGAGGAAGGGGCTGAGGGTGGGGCGGGCAAGTGCTTGGTAAGAGGTGGGGAAAATTCAGCTGTAGCCTTGGCTAAGGAGCAGAAGAGCCCCCCCTTTTCCCTGCTCTGCAGCTGCTGTGGGCAGAGCTGTCCTGCCTCAAGCTGCTTTAACCACTGGGTAACGGCCCCTCCGTACATACAGTTTTGCTACCCAAATGTGCTATCAGGGCATATTGTCCTAATTACTGTTAACAGTCTGCATCCTACCAGTATTATTTGCTTGAGAGCTTCACTGAATTACGCATCGAACCATTCAGACTTTAGAGAGGACACAGTCACACAGGTTTTTTTATTTAGTTGCTGAAATGACTTCTTTGTAGACCCCATTTCAAGCATGGACAGTACAGTTAGCCCTTGGTTGTTTCCAGAGGGAAGAAGGCTTCTTACAGAGATTGCCACCCTACAGCTGTGTTTTGTTGTGTTTTATTTTTTTTTTTCTCCTTAAAACTGTATTATTAAGCCTTTAGGAATGTATAACCAGGACTGAGTAATTACTGCTTTTTAAATTTTTTTAGTTAGATTGACCATGTATGCCTATAGATAGATATTCTAACTTGTGCAATTTCATTTGAAATAATCTTCCTGTACATAATGGAAAAACTCACATAACAGGAAAAAAAGCCCCCAGACAGATTGACTGAACAAAAAGCTGATTAAAGTACAGTTCAAAAGTGACCCATGTATTACAAACCCTAGCTGGACTCTTAGAAGAAAATCTAAACTCATTGTGTTAGCTGTGTATTGTGAGCTCTTCTTTTACTGTGTCACTGGTTATACACTTGTTAAATGCTGAGATAATAGACTTCATGCCAGGCATTTGAGTACTGTAGATTGGGTCATTGCTGAAAGATTAATGTACTGTATGACTTAAATGAAATTTTTATTCTTGATTTTATTCTTGATTTTGTTCTTGTTTTAAAAGATTAAATATGGGCATTATGTCAGCAAGCTAAACTTGTTTGTCTGTGTTCTTTGTATTTCTCTGTACCAAATCTGGCAGGGAGGACAGCATGCTGGGATGAACAAAGCAGAAGAGATTCTCTTCTGGATGAGAACATCAGCTGCTGTAAGGTCACGGGGCTGTGCTAGGGCACAGTGGCAGGGAGAGCCGGCATCTCCCTCTGTCTGTCTGCTCTGTCTTCGGGGGTGCTTGGATGGGGTTTTCTGGTGCACTTCATTTGCTACACTTACAGGGCTTTTTTGGGTAAGTCATTAAAATAGTTATTTTAAACATGGCATTAATTTGGAGATATAACTTTGTAACTGAGAAAAGGATACACTAAACGATTAAACTGAAAAAGATACTGTTTGGTTAAGACAAGTCTTTGCATTATAAGAGAGCTAGAGAAAAAACAATAGGGGGGGCAAAGATCTGTTTTATTTTTCCAGTTTAGAGTGTGCACTCTTTTCAGAGATAAGTGAAGCTTCTCCAGGAAATGTTATATCTACTGGTATTTTTAAAAAAGGCATGCACCCAAAAAAGTTGAACAAAGTTATGGCTGCCAGCATTGGAAAAAAATAACAGCACAAAAATGCTTTTTTTGGTGGTGTGTTTTCTCTGGTGCCATGTTTGCACATGGCTTTCCTTGTTGCCACAAAGTCTGAGCCCCTGTGAGTAGTGCCACAAGGCACAGAGGTTCCAGGGCCTGGGAGGTCCTTGGGAAGAGCTCTTTTCAACTTTTGCTGAATTGCTCTGGGTGGGCCACAAGTCATTCTTCACTGTTTGACTGCAAGAGCCTTACCACAGCAAATGGAGGGGAGGGGGGCAGGAAAGATACTTCCCAGCAACAACATGATTCTGTTCCACTCACTCTCCCAACCTCCCAGTCTGGCAAGATGCTCTGGGGATGGGAGCATGGAGCATTTGGGCTTGTTCGTGGGAAACTTGCTGGGCTCTGAATCTGCAGTGCTGGCCTGAATGTGAACGTGCCCACAGCAGCAGGCTGGCCTGTCCTCACTCCAGCAGGAAATGGTGAGTGTCACAAGGGAAACAGAGGTATGAGTGTTCTGTGTGAAAGTGTAAACTGATGAGGGTGTGGGCAGCCAGCTACCTCCTGTTCTGGCTCGTGACCCACGGGCTGTGCTGGGCGGGAGGGAATCGGCATTTGCAGCTCAACCGCAGAGTACTTTGATTACAGAAACAGTTCCTACAAGGAAGTAATTGGCACTTCCTCTTCTTTGATGAGTACAGCGAGAAGCTCCAAGAGCCTTCATCAGTGAATGCTGCCTTTTCCGCCCCCTTTTAATTTACTTTTTTTTATTTAAAGTTGAAGTTCGGAGTGGGGAGGGAGGAACATCCAGGTATGAGGAGAGCCTGGAGGCAGCTGCCCCTGGCAGCTGACTGAGCTGCAATGAGCAGCTCGTTAAAAGCACTGTAGAGCCTGTGCTTGCTGGGCAGGAAAATTGGTCAAGGACACAGACTCATCACCAGCAAAAGAGGAGCTGAACAGGTGCACATGGAGGCTGAGAGGCTGCACATTCCTGGTTATTTGGAACGAAAATGGCCATTCACACCAAAAAACCTTCCTCTGCGCAGAGACTGCTCTGCCACACCAGGTCCCTTCACAGAACAGTTCATACCTGCTGTAAATGCACACCCTAGTTGTTTGTGAAGGCAGAGCTTGCACTGACAGGGGGCTGAACCGTTCTGTCTCCTGCCTGGCCTGAATTCCCACAAGCAGGTGTTGCTCCCCTGCATTGTGCTCCAGGACTGCCTTTGCCTCTGGCTGGAGGAGTACCCTCAGGGGATTACTTGTAAAGTTACATGCTAAAAACTTGATGTCTGGGTTACCTTCTCTCTGCCCTTCTCTCTGCCCCCCCACCCCCTCAGGTTAAGATTGTAACTCAAATTATTCCATGCAACAGCATTGAGTGCTGCTTGTGAGATGGTACAAAGGCAGAGGAAAACAACGATGTGTCACAAGCCCATCTGGCCCACAAGCTGCAGCTCTAAATGAAGCACATCTAGAGAGGCCTGCTGCTGGACTGCTGCTGTACAAGAGCTCTTCTCCATCGTGTGTGATGCTCCATAGGCCTCATGCAACCCTGGATTAGCTGCAGTGGTAATGCTGTATAAAATGGGGCTGGTGCTGATGCCTTCTTGTATGCCAGTTTGGCAGGTTTAGTCACCAGCACACAGCTGAAGATTGTCTCTGACCTAGGCTGGAGACTGACTTGGTTCTTGCATAGTCCCAGAATATGGGAGGATCTCGAGGAGAACCTCAAATATCCTTTGGTCGCCTTCCCTCTGCTCGTGCAGAAGCCCCGGGAAGCAGCCCAGATCTGTGCTCGTCCTGATAGCTGACTTCTCTTCTGCACAACACGTTGGGATAGAGAAAACACAGGGGTATATGGTCAACCTAACATGCACCTGGTTTCCCAGTGGCAGATGACAAAAATTATTTAACAATTTAACAGTGTTGCATTTCCATGATGTCTAAACTAACACCCCTCAGGCTGGCTTGTGGTGGAGAGTTCAGTCCATGCTGCATGAAGGATTTTTTCTTTTCGCCTTCTTATCCTTGCCCAATAGGAACCTCTCCAGCCTTGTCTCATGCTGCTTAGCATGTGTGTGGCTTGGCAGCCCTATTTCCTACTGTGCAGTGTGCCTTTACCCTCTTGTGTGCCCATGCACAGGCTTCCCCTTGTTGAGAGTTTGACACGGGGCCAAACTGACCCCCCGCACACACACCTGCAGGGGAACATCTGTCCTGTTAGTGCCTTTATAGGAGTATAAGCAAAACTGCCAAGTTAATGCATCACAAAATGAATGCTCGTTCTTACAATTCACAAGGAGAATTCTGTCATGTTTTCTGTAACTTGTGGAATTCATGGAAAGCTGCCAGGTGGAAAATGTCCAGGGGGAGGGTGGGGTGGTTGACAGCCATCTGAACACAAGACAGCAGTGTGCCCAGGTGGCCAAGAAGGCCAATGGCATCCTGGCCTGTATCAGGAATGGTGAGACCAGCAGGACCAAGGCAGTGATCGTCCCCCTGTGCTCAGCACTGGTGAGGCAGCACCTTGAATCCTGTGTTCAGTTTTGGGCTCCTCTCTACAAGAAAGACACTGAGGGGCTGGAGTGTGTCCAGAGAAGGAAAATTGAGCAGGTGAAGGGAAGGGCCTGGTGCACTGCTCTGATGAGGAGCAGCTGAGGGAGCTGGGAGTGTTCAGCCCAGAGGAAAGGAGGCTCCAAAGGGGGACCTTATTGCTCTCTGCAGATACCTGACAGGAGGGCATAGCCAGGTGGGGGTCGGTCTCTTCTCCCAAGTAACAAGCAACAGGACAAGAGGAAATGGCCTCAAGTTATGCCAGGGGAGGTTTAGATTGGATATTAGGAAAAATTTCTTCACTGAAAAGTTGTTCAGACTGCCCAGGGAAGTGGTGGAGTCATCATTCCTGGAAGTGTTGCAAAAACATGTAGATATGGCACCTGGGGACATGGTTGAGTGGTGGGCTTGGCAATGTTGGACTTGGTGACCTTGGAGGTCTTTTCCAACACAAATGATTCTTTGATTCTATAATTATTTGCACTCATTTGTCCTATGCCTCAGAGAAGAACTGCTCTACAATGACAACATGTCAGGAAGTACAGTACTGTCACTTGATGGCTGCTTGCTTTTAATACATCTGCACACAGCAAATGCTGTGATAATCCTGGGCATAAAAGCACCGTTTTTCATACAGGTGCTTCACCAATGGAGAGGTCCTTCCATGGTTTCTGAAGCAAAGTGGGGTGTCACTTTTTAACTTCACAGGTCACTTTTTAATGTCATCATAAAAAAAACCTTTTTGGCAGCTAAACTCATGTAAGCTCTGCACAGGGTTGTCCTTGCACAGGAGCCTCACTTGAGCATAGGTGGGCTGAATTAAAGCTCTGCTGTGAATAGCTAGGGGAATCGCCTGCCAGCAGTACCAGGAATTAACTCACACCTGCAGCCAAAATTCCTTGGCATAAATGAGCAGGCTGTGGGCTCAGCCTTTGCTGCTTTGTAGGGGTGTCAGCCTCTCCTAGCTGCCCCAGGCACCACAGCTTCTGATCCATGCTCAGACTGAAAATCTGGCCCTGAAAAACCTCCTAATGCGCTGAAGCCAAGACAAGAGTGTCATGTTTGGGGACTTGGAGGAGAGGAGGAGACAACAAACATGGGATGGGCCAGGACAATAAAGGTTGGTGACTACATTCACAGCTAATAATTATTTTCAAATCATGGAGAAGGTCTCTGTGTTTGCTCCTTCCCACCCGTCAGGTGTCTGCAAGTCTGTAACCAGGTCAGGATCTTTAAAAATAATTCTGGGCCTGAAGAGCAAAGTGCTTGCAGGCTCTGATGTCCACACTGCTTGTCTGTGGTGAGGCTCTCCAGTTGTGGCTTAGCCTTCAAACACACTCAGCACAAACCCTGGATAGCTGCTGCGGTATTTGCTTTGCCTCTTCACCCATCTTAGCCCCCAAAATGGCCAGAAACAGCTACAACAGAGCTGAGTTTGCCTTAATGCCACAAGTTTCCTTGTTTAGTCCTATCATTACATCAGAAATAAGAGAAATAAAATAGTAAGGCCCTCAGAAGCGGGACACAGCTTTGTGTGCCTATTCACATACGTCTGCAGGCATGCATACCCTCACTGTCATGTAGTTACTGACCATAGAACCATAGAGTGGTTTGGGTTGGAAGGGACCTTAAAGATCAGCTCAATGCATGGGCAGAGACACCTTCCACTAGAACGTGTTGCTCAAAGCCCCATCCAACCTGGCCTTGAACACTTCTAGAGATGGAGTATCCACCACTTCCAGGGATGGAGCATCCTGTTCCAGTGCTTCACCACCCTCACAGTAAAGAATTTCTTCCTAACATCCAATCTAAACCTGCCCTCTTTCAGTTTAAAGCCATTAACCCTTGTCCTATCACAATATCCCCTTGTAAAAAATCCCTCTCCAGCTCTCTTGTAGGCACCCTCTAGGTACTGGAAGGCTGCTATAAGCTCTCCCCAGAGTCTTCTCTTCTCCATCCCCAACCATCTCAGCCTGTCATCATAGGAGAGGTGCTCCAGCTGTTTTATCACCTTTGTGGCTCTCCTCTGGACTCACTTTGACAGGTCCATGTCCTTCTTATGCTGGGGAACCCAGACCTGGATGCAGTGCTCCAGATGGGGTCTCATGAGTGCCGAGTAGAGGGAGAGAACTTCCTCCCTTGACCTGTTGGCCACGCTGCTTTTGATGCAGGCCCGATGCAGTGACTGCCTCTTGGCTTACAAACTGGCACAATTTAGGCTCAGTAGCTAGTTCAGCCCAGTGACCCAACCACAGTACTTTGCACTGTACAAATCACCTGATGTCTACCAGCTGCTGAGGTTTCCACAGAGGAGAGATCATCTTCAGCCTCGTCCAGCTGGGGTGCAGCCTTATTTCTGTGCCGGTGCTCTCCCAGCACAGCGCGTGCGCATTCCTGCATGCTCAGCCTCGGCACCCCTGAGGCTGGCTCAGGGACAGGAAGGTGCCCTCAGTCAGGAGTGTGCACCTCCCAGGAGTGTGCATCCCTCAGGACTGTGCATCTCTACCTGAGGCAGCAGCACCAGTGCCTCAGAGCCTGTGGTGCTGCTCTGTCTGGCCAGCCTGGCAGTGGAAGGACCTGAATGAGCACGACTGCATGGATGTGGGTCACATTCCTGGTGTTACTGCAGCTATGGCTTAAAATGATAAAGTGGTGTAGTGAAGGCAAGGCCTAGAGAGGAGAAGCTGGGGTTTAGTCCCTAGTCTGTCCTTCACTCACTGTGTGCTCTTGGACACGTTGTGTTCCGTCGCTCTGCCCGAGCTTCCCTGGCTGCATAGCACAGCGCTTACCACGTGTGAATACCATTCCACAGTGTTAGCTGACTGCTGGGACAGCCTTGCCAGGAGCCTGTGTATGTCCCGGAGTGCTGAAGAGCTGCCATGTATTAGCAAGGGACCTTCCTGCACTGGAACTCAAACACACAGCTACCAGGGTAGGTTTTGTCTTCTTTGGAGTGTCTTAAAAGATACAAGAAAGAGCAAGACTCCAGTGGCTTAACACAAGAGGACTTTATTGAAGTTTAAAAGAAGTGCCTTGAAGGAAAATGGTGTTTCTTATATATTAATAAACTTTAATAGCAATAAGAACAGTATTTGGAAAGGATTGCATAATGTCATTACCTTAAACCTGGTGTTACAGTTTAAAATAAACCACATGTATTCATACCTCCCTGGAATGAAGTGTGGACAGTATGTTTCCTTCACATTTCCTCTTGATGCAGGTGTGATCACAGCCTCCTATGTTCTGAGAACTTTAACATGAAGATCAGTCTGTGTTCTAGCTTTGAATGGACAAATGTTTCCAACACAAGCACTTCAGAGAGACCTATATACAGAGTTGCTGGAGTGAACTCACAGTTCAAACCACAGTCCAAGGTCTTAGTCATTTTGCTACAGAAGACAAACCATTTGTGAGGACCTTGCTGTAGAGAGTGGTGACAAGGTAAGCACTATTCAGCCCCAAAAACGGGAGGTTAAGAGAGTGTCATACTCCCTTGTTCCACTCACCTCTCCACCCAGCAGTATCCATCCTGTGTCTCCCCCAGAAACACTGGGATGCAGTGGCTGGCTGTGCCACTCCACCTCTGCACAAAGGCCAACACATCCCTCAAAACCCATCTTCATCAACCCCTTTAAACTGAGCTGCCAGACTTTGCTCCACAGCAGCCAGCGACCAGCAACAAGGACCCTGAACTGCTCCATTCATGCCACCCTGCTGATCAAAAAGTTGTAAGAATCACAGAATCATAGAATCATTAAGGTTGGAAAAGGCCTTTAAGGTGATCAGGTTCAACCATTGACCTAGCTCTGCCAGGTCCACGATTAAGCCATGTCCCCAAGTGCCATGTCTACAGTTTTGTGAGCACACCCGGAATGCTGATTCCACCACTTCCCTGGGCATCCTGTTGCACTGCTGGATCACACTTCCAGTAAAGAAATTTTCCTAATATCCAATCTAAACCTCTGCTGGTGTAACTTGAGGCCACCTCCTCTTGTTCTTGGGAGAAGAAATCAATTCCTACCTGCCTACAACTTTCTTTCAGGTGATAAGGTCCCCCCGATCCTCTTTTTCTCCAGTGATGCTGCAAGAGGCTGTTCCCTCTGAAAGTGACTGGACTGGCTGGCTGAGAGTGGTCTTTAACTACAGAGTGAAATTTGTCAGTGTCTGCCAAAGCTCAAAGCCCAAAGCCTTGACTGAACAGAAACCACCTGCTTGGAGTGGAATCAGCTACTGCAAAGGGAAAAATGCTGTCCTGCAGGAGAGCCACCTCCTCATGCACAACCTGAGCATGCAGAATAGCCCAGCCCACCACCAGTGTAGACCCTTCATCTGAGCTCTTAGCTGGAAAGATGAAAATGCAAGTTTGAAAGAAACAAAAACAAGCACCTGAAGGAGAAAGGGAAGTGAAAAATCCAGTGGATAAAGGGAATTCCCTCAATCTAGAAATGTACTCCAGAAATTTTCACTTCCTTACACATCATTTGCAGCAGCATCCTTTTAGTTAGTCTCAACTAAGTACCTGGATATTAACCTGTGGCTACACACCGAGCTGCAGAGTCCTGCCTGGCTGTGCTTCTGTCCCTAAAGGGAGCTGTGTTATTCCTCAGTATTTCTGGAAGGGGGCACTCTGGCTCCAGGATTGCGGCCCAGCACACTCACTCTGCTGCTGGTTGCTGCTCAGCCCAAAAGGGAAGCTGTTAGGAAAAAATAAACAGTTTATATCCAGCTTTGAGACAGAGACATTAGAAAGAGAGGGATAAGCTACAGCTCTAGGGACAAAGATAATGTAGAGGTGAATTTATTGAAATGTCAGGGCAAATGGGAATGACATAACCAAATAATCAAAAGGGGGAAAGAAAAGAAAGTATCTGAGATGATAAAAAATTAAAATGGCAAACACAGCACGACAAGGAGCAATTACCCTGGGCTGGAAGCAAAGAAAATGTACAGCACAGAGATATACAGAGAGCAGTGGTAGAGCACAGCTCGAAATGAAAACAATAAAACAAAAATATAATTAAGAACAATTCAAGCCACCCAGATGCATTTGTAGTTCAGCTCGGATGCCAAATTCAGTTAATAACTGCTTCCAGCTGCTCAGCAATGCGCAGCCATTTCTCACTGCAGCTCTGCATCGGAGCTGGGCAGAGCATCAGCCCCACAAACAGGCGCCGCACTCACAGCACAATCCCTGGAACACGGCACGGCAGCAGAAGGGAATTAAGAGATGGGAAGAGCCCTAAATCACTGCCGAGCATAAATGGGATGCAACCCGGTCTACTGAACTCCTCTTGGTGGTGGCATTTGGCAAGGGGAGGGGGGACGTGTTGCAGCATTAGAGCTGGAGCATCCAAATGATGTCTCTGTAGGGTCTCTGCCTGTGCCTGTGGTTCCTGCCCCACATCTCCCCTCTCAGCTGCTGCTTCTTCTGGTGAAAGAAAGATGAGGGAATGAGCCTTAAGAGTAAGCAGCCCTTTATAGAACAGGACTCAACACCACCCTGTATGCTTCCTCTGGGGCCTGGAAATAATAATACCAGATACTTTTAACTTTCCTCCTTTTTAGTTATTGGTTTGGGGGTTTTTTTAATCTGTATTAGGATTCACCTTCTCCCAATTTTCTTTTTTTTTTTCTCGTCCCAAACCAGGAGGGCTCACAACTTAGCTTTCTCCTGATTAAACACAGGGATTCCACCTGGCCAACCACTGAGTGCTTGTGCACGCACACACAGACACACATACAAACACTCGTGTGCACATGACACACAAACACGGGGACCATCAGCTGCAGGCATGCAGGCATGGACTTGCAGCATGAGCACCTCCTGAGTTTCCCAGGGGATGATGTTTGTCCTGTAAGACAAAACATATAATCAAATAACCTCATATAATCAAATAACTTCTTTAAATCACTTCTGGGAGGCAGGGCATGGAGTCTGCCAGCAAAACTGAGAACAAAACAAAGACAGAGAAGAGGCACAAGGGGGAGCTGGAAAACATTTTTTTCCTCTCCATCCCCTTTTTTAATTAGCATCAAACCTAGTCTGTGATGCTTGAAATGGCCTGTATTTGTTAATCACAGCTCATTTGGTTGTGTAGGAAGGTATAAATAGAATTTCATGTGTGACTGATGTGAGCTATCAGCCAGCCCCCTGGGTTGTTTGCACTGCTCCCATGAACAGCAACTCTTAACGTGTTTATATGCCAGTCCCCAACGCCAGAGGACTCTGCTGGAGTCTGCTGTGGTTGGACTTCAGTCGAGAGAAAGGAATCCAGCTCTGCTGTGCCTGTTCTCAAGTCCCATCTCCAGGAATACCTCCTGCCCTTGCCAAATGAGGTAACATCAACGCTTACATCACGTCTTCTACAGCTCACTTTGCTCCTGCTCTGCCCACTTGCCGGTCAAAGAGCAGAGATGCCTGCTCTGATCTTCCAGCACCTCCAGCCATACATCCCCTCTCCTTTCCTGAGACCGCTCCTCACCTCTAGTAGCCAGCTGGCAGGTGTGCAGCCAGCTTCAGACTCTCCCACATCCTGCTGTGTCCTGCCTGCCTTGTCTGCCTGCCTTCTTCAGTTCAGGTTGCCTGACTCAGGGCTGTTGGAGCTTCCTCAGTCCCACTGGCACTTCCCTGCTTGTTGCTGATCCTCTCCCCCTTCCCCTCCTTCATGATAGTGTTCCCTTGAAGCCTCTCCCATCCCACCACCCCATGACACCAGCAAGAGTTGGCCACAAAGACAACTTGAATTTGCCCTGAGAGTCTGATTTGTGCCTGGGATGCCCAGCAGCAATCAATAGCATTTTGTTAAAGAGTGATCAAGAGGGGAAAAGAATTAAGAGGTGATTTGCCGTAAGACCAGAAAAATGGTTACCAAGCACTGAACAGCACATGACTGACAGCTCTGTAATGCCACAGATGCAGCTGTGTCAGCCACAGCTTTCAAGCTGTTTAAGTATTTTGGTTTCTCTGCCTATTGACTCAACACCAGGCTACTGTACCAGAGATCTCAAAGATTATCTGTTCAGGTGGGAGGGCAGGAATCCAGTTCTGCTCCATTTAACTCCTGCCAAGACAGCAGTTCTGAACGATGGCAGGCTTTTAGAGAAAGGTTGTAAGTGCATTTTCAGGACCAGTCTTGCATTTAAAATCTTCAGACTACATTCATCTTTTGCTGTGGGGAAACCCAGTGTATTTACTTCCTTGTTTACATTTAACCCTGATTCAGCTTTGAGATGAACAGTAAGTGCATAGGAAAACCTGTCCGTCAGACACTCTGTGGCTCCAACATTGCCTCTTGGGACTGATCTGCCATTCAGAAATTACCTTCATGGCAAGATACCACGTGCCTGTCACAGGGCTGTGCTGGTGCTGGTACTGCTGGATAACTGTAGTGTTTTCTTTCCTCTGGAATATAAAGTAAGCCAAGAGAGGCTTTCAAACCAAACTTCTCTGTGACCCTGCCATGCTTTTTGCTCACCTTCACCTCACATGCAGGGACTTGCTGCCATCTTCCACTAGTTTTGTATCTCTGTGGTCTGTGCTGTATCTCCTGTGGCTCTTGGCTGCTCAAAGATCTTTGGTGTATGTATAACAAGGTCAAGAGGATTGATCCCAAGCCTTCTCACCCTTGGACATTCAGAGGGCAATTTCTGGCTGCACAGAAAGATGATTCAAAAACTCCAAGAGGATTTGAAAATATTTGAAAAGTTAATAATTACCTAGTTTGGTCTGAATTGCCATAATCACCCTACATCCTTTGCAACAGGTGTTTTACTCAGGGATACAGGAATTGTCTTATTCTTAGGAAAATAACTCTTGGAACCTGGCTGCTGCTGGGTGGCCAGGGGCTCAGCGTCCCACAGTGAGCAGTGTGATTTGTTATCTGAGGTCAGAAAGGGCG
This sequence comes from Corvus kubaryi, assembly GCF_017639235.1. NCBI lineage: Eukaryota > Metazoa > Chordata > Aves > Passeriformes > Corvidae > Corvus > Corvus kubaryi. The sequence goes on along the minus strand of NW_024581137.1, from coordinate 20,821,103 downwards.
TTACTTAAATTCAGACTCATTAAATGACTGTAGATGAGTGTGAGAGAGCCGCCAAGGGGTTGGAGCTTATGGGTTCTGCATCTGTACTGTGCTGATTCACAATATCATACCCTAATCCTGTGCCTGACAGAGATTTTACATCAACAGGAAGGATTTTTTCTCCATCATGCCTAAACTATTGTGGACTACCTCAGACATTGCAACGCCCTCAGTGATAAATGTCCAAGTCAAGGAGATGCTCAGCTATTTAGCAACGTGTGTATGTGGCAATAAAGTTGTACAAGGCTAAGAATTCCTGCCATGTACTTTTCATCAGTGTAATAGAAAGAATTATGTAGTCAATCAAGCCTAATAATGATTATGCATCTAATTTTTGTTCAGTCAAAACAACATCAAGGACAAGTTTTTCAAGAGCTCTTGACTATGGCAAAGAAGCGCTAGCTCCACTTTTTTTTTGGCTGCTACTCTCATTAATTAACATGATTTATGCTTCCATTGTGATGAGAAGCACTTCAGAAAGATGCCAAATATAAATATAAAAATTAACAGCAAAGTGAGATCAAACTGGAAGACACTGGTTGAGGGAGACACAGCTAAGTTTTCCCACACCATGACTTTCTTGTATTTCTTTATTTAGTTGGCCCTTCTCTAGGAAGATCATAAATCCCTCAGAGAAGAGTAAGCCTTATTGCTGAGGTTGCTAACGTGCATGAAGATTGCTGAATTATCCCCCAGCCTCCTTCCTTATCTGCAGAATATGTAGAACACTTCGAGAGCTGGGGTAAATTATGAAAAAAAGAAAATACACCTGACAGTTTGGTTTTAAGCCTCTTCAAAGGTAATCTGTTTTTCTGAACTTTCTGAAACAACAAAAACTGTGCAGGAATAATATTAAGACATGGTTCAAAAGCATCCAAATCCCTCTTCAGACTCCAAAGGCCTCTTCAGACTACCACTTGCATGCCACGCATCCTTGAAAACCACTACATAGCTGCTCAAGATCATATGCCCCTTGGCTTACCCAGCAGCCCATAGTTTGAATCTTTGGAGCCGTAGTTCATCCACTAAGCCCTCTTTTTTCTAAGCCTTCCTGGCAGCCCTTGTGTGTGGCACCCCTGAGTAATGTAAACAACCCTCATTATCCTTATCAAGAAAGAACATAAATAACAAATTTAATAAGTGGCCTAAAGTATTAAAATAGTTTGTTCATCTCCTGTTCCTATTCTCATTCTCTTCCCCCCTCAGAAGCTCACATCTTCATCTTTTCAGTCCAGCAGCCTTAGAATTAAGTTGTGTACATTTTTTTCAGACCTTATTTGTTGCTGCTGAAGAACATATTTCATGTTTGATAATAAGAATGTAACATGGGGTGCAAAAAGTGTTGAACGTGTTGATAATAATTAGCTGTGACTCCATGTAATCTTGAAATGATGCACTTCCACAATGTGGGCACACATCCACTTTCTCCATTTTTTCTCTCCATCCCACGTGGAACTCTTTCTGTTGAATAAGCACTGGGCTTGTCTTTTGCCGTAGTAAGGAGAACAGAACCTCTCTTTACCTTGAGGCCTCTTAGCCAGCACTCTTGGGATCTCAGTTCCTCTAGAAAACACCAAGAGTCAAAACTTACTGATGAGAGGGAAGGGTAAAATCAATGGGGGTACATAAAAACAGAGAGAGAGAATGAAACCATCATTTCAGACATCTTAAGAAACTGGCATTTAAGAAAATAGTTCCCATGTGTTTCCTTGTCCTTCTTCATTTATTCATCATGCCTCCCTCAGCTTTCTGGTACTTTCAGAGCAGAATTAATTTTACTGTCCTTTGCTGGACACTGGTAGAGATCAGAGAGTGGCTCTGGGCTGACACACACTCAATTCCCATCAGCACTCAACCTGTGGTATTTTTGCCTTCCACCATCTCCATGTGTTATGTCTCACAGCAGGCATGAAGGTGCCAGTCTCTCTCCTCTTGAGAAGGCTAATCTTCTCCTGAGGTAAAACCTGTGACCGCAATTTATCCAGGCTCCTGAATGGTAGAATAATAAACTCATTCTCAGACTGAACTGTAGACTTTATCCTGCCAACACTCTCAGACATCAATTACTGCAATGAGAGGTACGTCCTGATCCTACAACTCATAAGCATTTCTTCCTCAGCATTAATACATAACCATTAATGCAACAGCCCAAGAAATCACAGAGAAAATATCAGGGACTATATGTTACTTGGCCTGTGGAAGAAAACACCAAGTGTAGCAGAGCAGGAGCAAGCTTTCTGTTCCACATGGCTCAATGCCATGTCTTACGTGCCAGGAGGATACTGAGAAGAGAGAGTTGGAGGGGTTCAAGACACTTCTGTCTGCTGCAGACATAAAAAAAGTGAAGAGAGAATGAGAACCAGGCTGTTCTTTGTCTGGAAACCAGCAGGTTTTTTACTCCATTGCTACTCTTCCTCTGTCAGAACAGCACGCCCACTTGCGAAATACCTGTGCTTGCCAGAAGGAAAGGTCTTGCCCTCCCTGGGATTCTTTTCACTCTGTTCAATTAATTTTATTAACATCCTATAGACTCAGTCCTCAGGACTTCAGGTGAGAATGTTTCATCATTACAAGTGTTTCACAATAAGAGCCATGCAAAACCTACCAATGCTGTCAATTACCCTGTCAGAAAGCCTAGGAAGGCTTGATAAAATGAACAGCATTAAATCCACCATCCAGAGGAATTAATTCAAACAAGCAGAGCTGACTCAGGCAGTTGCAGGGAGACTTGCCAGCAGTGCTGTATACAAAGGGTGACATTCAATGTGACAGGTATGGAAGAGATCAGGCTGTCCTACTCTGCTCTAAAAGGTGCAAATATGACTCCTATTATTGTGCTATTTCTATATCATCAGTGCTCTAGGAAGGCAGGGTTATATTATTTCCTTCTTGCAGACAGTTAAGCTTAAGACCCATGACCGAGATCACACAAAGGATCCTGGGCTAAGGTGGGAATTACTTTGGACGTCCTGAGTTTCAGTTCCCATCTTCATCAACCCCTTTCCTGTCTTATTCTCCATGGTGAACAGGGCCTATACCCAAATGGCAACCACAGTGCACTGCATAACCCAAGCCAGAACTCGAAGCAAGGGACAAGTGGGTAAGAGGCTTTAGCCCTGAGCGTGCCTCCAGAACTGCAGGCAGAGAAGCTGGAGCTCTGGGAACAGAATTCACTTGGACTGGCTGAATCCCAGGAACTGAATGAGAAGCTCATGAAGAAACACCTATGCAAGGAACCTCCCACTGAGTTTTTCATAGCTTTCTACTACTGAAAAGTACTAGAGAGATACAAAAATGGCATAGGAAAAAGATTCTCTATTTAATCTAGTAAATCTTGTGAAATCAGAGGGATAAATACGAACAGGTAATTTCTGAAACCTGTTCACCATATAGTCTGGCAAGTTCCTTATTCTGGGGCCTGGTGTAATTTAGATTAGCTCAAGTCCTGAAGATCCAAAGAAAACAGTATAAAAGCTATATGAGCTTCTCAGAGCATTTCTGGAGTCCTCAAAGGGACAACTGCAGGCTTCATCCTACAGCCCCTGCCTGGAGACTGTCATTTTTCTCCCTATTACATCTTGGCTGAGTAACAAGACATTTTCCGAGCTGAGTCAGTAAAACACACACAGGGTTTTGAAGCAGGGCAATCAATCTGTTAATAAGTGTGTAACCAACATTTGTGTCACGAATACTGATGTTAGGCTGACAAGGAGATGTTCATATCATCAGTCCTGGAACAGATACCAACATGGTGATGATGGGATGCTCAATTTGTTCATCCTGGGTGTTCTCTTGCTGGCAACTGAATGCACACTGGGCCTCCTGGCTCTGGAAACAAGTTAGACATGCATGGTATGATCACAACAACAGGCTTGGCTAATTGCCCTGCCTCAGGCTGTAGTGATAAAGGGCAGGTACTCACGGACAGCTGTGCTTATGTCATTAACATCTATTAGGACTTTTCCCATGTTTCGATCCTCCTTTCTCCACCCTAGTCTCTTCCCAAATAAACAAGAAAACCCTAATTACTTCTTCCTTTTCAATTCTAATCTAGCTAGATCTGTAATTCTGATAATGATATGTAGATATTCTTAACCTTGTTTGACTCACCTTGAGTCATGTGTGCAGCTTTGGGCACCACAACATAAAAGAGATATTAAGCTATTAGAGGACATACAAAGTAGGGCCACAAGGATGGTGAAGGGCCTGGAGGGGAAGTCTTATGAGGGGTGCCTGAGGCCACTTGGTTTGTTCAGTCTAGAGAAGAGGACACTGAGGGGAGACCTCATTGTGGTTTTCAGCATCCTCACAAGGGGAAGTGGAGGGGCAGGTACGGATCTCTTCACTCGCTGGTAGCCTGTTGTGTCTGGCCATTGCTCCTGTCATGCCCGGTGGTTTCTGATGACCTGCTCAGTCACTTCAAAGGTAAGGGCACAGTCATCTGCCTGCAGATTTAAAATGAGTTACATGATTTTCAGGCAACACATGATGTCCACACCAGCTGCAAGAAACATGGACCAGTATGAAAAAATCTGGATGGAATTGGACCAGTATCACCCTGGACCTACAGAAGTTCTGACAGGAGACCAGACTGTGTTAGGACTCATAGCCAGGCTCTATTGCAAAGCAGGGAGACTTTAGAGGATAACTGGTTCCCCGCATCAATGTATTGGTATGTCTGTCACAAAAGGTATTGTTTGTGCAGTATAGGTGCACAAAAACACTCACAGCACAGTGAACCAACCATTTCATGGAGAAGAACATTTTGAATGGTAGAGGTGCAAATGTTCTGCCTCACAGCTGCCATGGTCTGATGAAGCACCCAGTCTTCTTGTCACAAATCAGAGCTTTGTGTCAAGGGCAAAGTCAGGCTTCCCGAACATCCACACTTCCACTTCCTTTGCCTTTTTTGTAAAAGTGACAGACAAACTTTACATGACAAAGAACACAAATTTTTGCAAGTGCAATACTTTTACAGTGAGGATGGATCCAGGAAAGACATCAGCCTGTTGGAGTAAGTTCAGAGGAGGGCCACCAAGATGATTAGAAGGGTGGAGCACCTCTGCTGTGAGGAAGGGCTGAGACAATTGGGCTTGTTTGGCCTGGAAAAGAGAAGGCTTCAAGGTGATCTAATTGTGGCCCTCCAGTACCTGAAGGAGGCCTCCAGGAAAGACGGAGAGGAACTTTTTACAAGGACACATACTGACAGGATGAGGGGGAATGGCTTCAAACTGAGAGTAGGTTTAGATTAGATATTAGGAAAAAAATTCTTCACTGTGGGACACTGGAACTGGTTGCCCAGAGAAGTGGCCAGGTTGGATGGAGCCCTGATCAACCTGGTGCAGTGGAAGGTGTCCCTGTTCATGGCTGGGGAGCTGGAACTAAAAATCTTTAAGGTCCCTTTCCACCCAGGGCATTCTATGATTCTGTGATGATTCTATGGAAGACTCTGGCTTACACACAGAGTAGTTTCCCTCTTACAAAACCTTGGCACTAACCTCAGATCCAAACATCAAAGCTGCTACCCCTTGTTAAGATAGAAAATGATGAAGGCATGCATGTGTGTAAAATGTAGGAACGATGGCTAAACGGTCAGTGAGGAAAAGTGTCTTCCCTACAGATTAATCTCTGCGTAACATCCACATGAAGCAAGAGGAGAGTGTTTCCTCTGCACCAGGCACATCACAAAAAGGGATTTTTTCCTTCCCTATGCTGATTGTTGCAAATCTGAGGAGGAGCTCACCAGCAGAAGTCAAACATCATCTAAGTCTCTTTTCAATCTCACAAAAACAAGAAAAGAAGTATTCTTTACTTTATCAGTAAAATTAGGGGAATTGGAAAACTAGTCCTGAAACAATCCTTTAAAAGTGCAGCACTGTAGTTGCTGATTCATGAAAACAATTCTGAAACCTGTATTGAAGTCCAGCCTCTTCTCCTGGCCTAGACACCTATCTCGTCTTGAAATCTCCTGGTTAAAATCCTTATTACCAACTTCTTTCCCACTAAAAAAGAAAACACGGGGAGGATTGTTAGCACATTCTAAAGCTGAAAACACTGTCATCATGACCAGTTCTGGAAGAAGCACACTCATGGGAATAATGGAGTGTAGGTGCATTCAACTGTCTGAAGCCAAGGCTAGAGGCAAATCAGATCAGATCAGCACAGCTAGAGATGTGACAAGCTATAATTAACATTAGGTGATTGCCTAGTTGCACTACTGATTTCATTAACAGAACTTGAAATAAAAATGAAATTAAGAAGGATCCCACACCTCACACCCCAAGTGGTCTCTGTGTGTCCTTTCTGCCCTGGGTTCAGATCAGCAGCCAAGCCCTGGTGCCGGAGCTGGAGCACAGCTCCAACAGCTCCAGGCTCACAGGGCTGTGTGCCTGTCAGCTGCTCAAGGCACGAGGTGATTTCCCCATGGATATTCCCAGCTCGGTGTGTTCCCTTGCCCTCAGCACAGGGCAGCCCAGGACTTGAAGTCACCTTTGGCTCCCAAAATGAACTGCCCCAGAGGACCTTAGATTTAAAGGGCAATGAGGAAAGCCTGGGGGATGCTAGCTACTGCTGGTCAAACCACCAGTGGGTCAATAGCTGCCCACTGTGTCCCTCTGCTCTCTGCCCTTCAAAATGCCCCAAGCCTCACAACACCTGCTGATGTCCTAGATTGCCCTCATGGTCAGCAGAGTTGAGTCTGGGATGGGACTAACTGCTGTAAAACCTGATATCCATAATCCAAGTGCAGGCTGTAGTTCTTTCCCAACACCTTTGCCATCCATTTCAAGTGCCTTTTTGCTGCACAGTGGTCTGGCAGACTTGCTCTGACACATTCTGGAGGTCCCTGCAGACACCCTTATGCTATTTTTTAAAAAACACAGACTTTGCTGCTACAAACGACAGCTGAAAATGTCCCAGCCAGAGCACTGGCATTTCTGGGACCAGAACTATTTCTTCACATCGAGTAAACAAGTTTTTACACACCAGATTAATCCCTTGTCCTCGGTGCAAACCCAGCAGAGGCTTTGGCAAGGCTTCCCCATGTGGGTGCCTGAACTGGAACGCTTGAAGGGATTCCATTTAGGGCAGAGCAGGGATTTCAAGCTTTCCCTCTGGCTCCTCACATACAGCTCCTGCCTTTGAAGGCAGCCCCTCTTCCCACAGGCCTCAGTGGCAACAAACCCTCCAGGTGCTGGCACAGCCCTCCCCAGGAACACTAAGCCTGGAGTCAGGAATGTGCTCCCAGGGGTGCCAGACAGAGGGAGCTCAGGGAGCTCAGCATCCCTCTGAAGGCTCCCAGCACCTCATGTGGAAGGGGACCAGGAGCAGGAGCTGGCAGCCAGCCAGGAAATGCCTGTGGAAATCACCGTGAAACAGCAGCCTAAAATAGGTTTCCCATCTGGAACAGGCCAAGAAATTACTTTGGATCCAGGCAATAGGTCTGGCTTTTCTTCCTGATGGGAATGAAAGGACTGGAGAAAAATTCAAAATTGCAAAGGAATATGGGAACAGAGATAACATCTGAATGAGGAAACTTTTTCCAATAGGTAGTACACCATGAAACATTTGGCAATGAGGGAAGGCTTTTTCTACTTGAACTCTTTTGTATTGCCCTTACCCAATCCTTCTGTATAGGTTTTAATTAAGAATGTATTTTTCATTTATAAATACCTCTTCTTCCAAGACCGCATTTAAAGATAGCCTGATGCACTTAATTTTCAGCTTAATTTCACTAAGTAGCTCTCCTTCAATACTTGCGTCTTGAGAGATGGCAAGTGCACAATTCACATGCCTTTTGGAGCTGCTGGGTCTTCACTTTCTGGGACAATTACGTGCATTCACCGTGCTGCATGTGATGATGATGAAGTACTTCTGACAACACCAGAAAATGGCTCAGAAGTTTCTGCTATTTAAAAACATAAGGTGGGATGGATCATTATGCACTTAGGATGATCCAGGCCAACAAGGATCTTAAAAGACTCTGTCTGTGAAGGTACCAGACAGGAACTCCCAGCTGTATGTCATAGAGGCAACTTTCCATTAATATTAAATAAACATTTACACAGACACTCTTAAGATCTGTCAATCTGTCCTTCCAATTGCTTCATCCTGGATATATGTTAGGAAAATACTGGAATTATATTTCCTACAGTGCACTTCTCTATGCTTTCAAGTCCAATTGTCCCCCATTTACACACTTCTCCCATTGAATCCGGTGTCTCTTAATGGTCCAAGCCACACACACCAAGCACACCCTGAGTTCTCATCTTTGAACACTGATGCCCAGCGGACACATTTTTTGGTAACATACTGTGAAACGGCCTCTCTTCACTTGAAAAAGGTCTCTCCCAGCTCTGACACTATTTTCTCCAGACAAGAACCTGCTGCACACCTTTAAAATGAAAACAAGCCAGCAAAACTGAATTGGAGTTTTGATCATATTTGGAACCTGTAAACAACTAGAGTGTTAGGAGCTTTCTAGAAAGACTTGCATGGCCCAGTATAGAGTTACCAAATAATCTCTGTTTAAGCCATCCTCCAGAAAGGAACTCATAAACATACTACTGATTGAGAATTCCTCTAAACTACTGCAGTTTGGGAATTTTAGCTGCAGGCCACATCTGTTTTTCTAAATAGGTTTTCTAAACCTTTTACTTTGTAACAGCTGTTGATTACATAAATACTAATTGCACCACTGAACAATAGTTGTCTCTATTAAACTGCTCAGAAGATAATGAAAATAGACTGCAGATATAAGAAAGCCCATCTTCAAATTCTTCTGTTCTGCTAGGCATCTCCATCCAAAAGGTCTATCCTTTGCTGACATTAATGTACCCTTTTTATGATAATAAGTGAAAATTGCTTCACAATTACTTCAAAAGAAGTAATTATATTGTAGACACAATGCCTAATTTCTACTTAGATTTGTTTACTTTTGTCTGGAGCCATTTTCATTACGGAAACAGCATTGTCAGACTGCTGGCAGACATCTGAAATAAAATGGGAAGGCTAATTTCTGTTACTATCAACCTCCATTTCACATCCAATTGTTTCACCATCTTCAGCAGCACACTGTGGAAATTCTCCAAGGAAAAAAGGTAGAACTTAATGAATAACAACACTTTCAGGGCAGCAAACAAATTCTATTGCAATCAGAAGGGTAAGTGTACTGTGTAGAATTTTCAAATATAAATACAGGTTAATGAAAGGTACACCAAACATAGGAACATGGAATCATAGAATGGTTTAGGTTGCAAGGGACCTTTAAAGATCACCTAGTTCAACTCTCTGCCATGGGCAGTTCTAAAACTAGAGAAGCTTCCAGTGAGAATGGAAAAAGCAGTAATTTATGTGTACCCAGTCCTTGGAAGGTTCTGTATTTTTTGTTTCTTCAGGTCAAAATCACTGGCTTTTGTCTGCACAGCTTTTACAATGGTGTAAATCTATGTATTTTGTTTAACTTATTCTTGGTTTGCATCAAAAAAGTTGGGATTCACTTTCCTTCTGTCAAGTAAGCTTCTGTGGGAACACATTTCATTAATCCAGTGTAAAGAACCCCCTTTGAAATACATAATGATACCATAAAAAGTGACAATATCTTAGTCTTCAATATGAAAAACGATGAGCAAATCAGTTAACGGAAGCCTCTGCTTCATAATGTCACAGAAAGCGAAATCAGCATTTCAGTTTCTCTTCTTCTTTCCCCCACTCTCCTTTCTGTCCCCCTGTTCATTCTTCCTAGCTCCTCCAAACATCCACCAGCCTCCTCCTAAACACAAAAGGCTTGGGGAAAAGACGGATTCCACTGGATGTTACGGAACAAGGGCCCAACACAGTAATGGTTTTATGATATTGTACAGTCACCTTCATCCTAACACCCCCCCCAAACTTTCCACTCTTTTTTACCCCAACAGTTGGGCATATCCCCCCAAACAGCTAGATACTTCTAGCCCAAGTGACTCTCTACTGTAAGCTGATGTTTTTCTCTATGAAGATGATGCTGTACTGCATCCATTAATGATATTATTTTATTGCAGATAAATGTATTCATATGGCAAAACAATTGTTACAGTGACTGGAGTCAGTGGAGGATTCAAAGGTAAAACCTCAGCTCAGGTTTGATCTCTCTCTGCTAAGTCATGTGGATAGAGTCACATCATACAGTTGCATTAAATCAAAGCAATCAGAGCTGTGATTCTGGCAGCATTCCAGGCACCTCTCATTGGAGTTTGGAACTCAAGCTACACGCTGTAGTGCGACACATGGTGTGGAAGTCAAAATATAGCACCAATGTGGGCCATAGGTAGTGCCTCTAAGTCAGAAATTTGCTTTTCCCAGCTGAAGAACAAGCTGGATCTGAAATGTCCTATCCAATGTTAATTAGTTAGTTTTGTTGCTCCCATGACCAAGTTCTTCAGATAAGTGGAATTATAACATTTCTGTTGGATATTTGTAACAGAAATTGGTAAAGGGTACAGCCCTTTGTAGAAAAAGATTTAAAGATTTAAAAATTTTTACTACTTTTGGTTATTCACCAGTTTAATGTAAATAAGTAGGTAAAAGATGAATAAATCTTCACATCTATTCATGGACAAAATTCAAAATAAGAAAATACATAGGGAGTTATTATATAGATCAGAAACTGTTGTTTCTTCTACTACAGGCAAAATTTATTACTACTTTAGCATATCCCGGTCTTTTTTCAGAAAAAACCTAGAATGCCACAGGTATATCCTCATCTCACAGCACTGTTAAAATATATATATACCAATTAACAACACCGATATTGTTACTAATCCAGCAGTAACAGGTATAGCGTTATTATATATACGTAGTGAAGAGGGAAACATAGACAATGAAATGTGTATTTGCACTTCACTTTTTCTGAACTCCTCCATGGAATGTATACCTTTAAATTACCCATTATGGGTGCACGCAGAAACCTGGATGCTGGTGGCACAGCGCAGTGCAACAAAGAACAAGAATATCAGTGGCAACTCTCTGTGTCCACACTGGCATCGTATGAGTTGAAGGAAATCCTACGGTCTAAAATTGCTGGAGTTGAAAGTTCTCCAATGAAAATTTGATGCACTGGCTCGTTGTGGGATCTAGTGCCAGATTTGTATTATTTCAGCTGCAGGTGCAGAGCAGCAATCACAACAATTGTCACTTGGTGGAGCCAGATTACTCTGCAAATGGAATGCGCCTTACAAGTGGCTTGCGGAAAAGCTCTCCAAGTCAGGACTTTTAAACAACAGATTGGAGAAAGAAAGATGGAAATCAAAAGACTTAAATGCTTTGATAAATCAAAATTTTTACAATTTTGCTCTTATTTCCTCTGTCATAGCCTCACCAGCTGAGGAAACTGTCACTTCCACGCATTGAAATAGGACAGAAATGAAGTATAGATACATTTGGGAATTTATGTGCAAACATGTAAGGTGCAACCAAAAGCTGGCACTTTCTGGTTTTGCACAGTTTAAAGAAGTTCAGAATGTTGCTGCTAAACTGCAAAATCTTGTTACTGATGGTAGGTTTTTTAAATTATCTGCCAATTTCCCCCATTTCTCTCTTAATTTTTCTCAATACAAGTGAGAAAGGACAGAAAGTATTTAATAGACAGAACATCCTAAGAGGAAAAAATGAGAGGATGCTAAACTATAAACAACTTCTCTATACTATGCTCACACTAGCATGTTTCCTTTCCTGACCACATGTATGGGACATTTTAATTAAGGAAATGTGATTAGTAAAAGCTCCTCTGGCTTCAGAATTTGTATTATATTTATTATAATTTCTGTAACAGAGCACAGGGAACTTGTGTTACTCTCTGCCATCTTGCTCTTCAATGATCAGGAGTTATTACTAAGAATCATAAAATCACAGAATGGCCTGGATTAAATGGGTCCTCAAAGATTCAACGCCCCTTGCTTTCACTAGACCAGATTGCTCAGAGCCCCATCCAACCTCGCCTTGAACACTTCCAAGGGTGGGGGAGCCACAGTTTATTTGGGCAAACTGTTCCAGAGTATATGTCCTCTCTAGCATGTTCGTATCTTCTCATTACATAATTTTTCCCTGAACTGAATTGCTCCAAACCCCTGAGATAAGGATAGATGACAGGTCTACTTTTGTGGACTTGTCCTGACTGGCATATAAACAAACCCTTACCTCTTCTTTCCATACCTTTTTTTAGACCTGTCAGATCCCACACATTGGAAAAGACGATCAGTTGGCTCCAGCCTGCTGTTTTTCTTCAAAATATATTGAAAATAATAAGAGAGCTCTTCGTAAGTGACCTCACTTGCCAGAAGAGGCTGGCTCAGTCTGCACTCTGTCCATGGGTGTATCTTACAAGCAGAACAGAGAAGAGAAGTCAGAGTCCCCTGTCAGAGCACTGGGGACTGTGGTTTAGTGCTGACTTGGAAGGCCATCTGCTTCCATGACTCACTGGAGAAGACAGATGAAGGTCATGATTTTCAGATTCTTGAGGCATTGGCAAGCCTGGAACACAGTCTGGTTGTAACAGGTGCTATTCTATCACGCAAAAAGGTGAGAAAGAACAAGAACTGCTTGTGTTACAGCTTTTGGATATAAAGTTTAAGTACAAAAGCATATTGGACATTATTAAGTCCTACCTTTGCTTTCCTAGATAGTTAATTTACTCAATCATTTCTGCATAAGTCCCGCTCTTTCAAAGTGGATGAGCACACAATCATAACAATTAATTATATGTGATGAACAATTTAATTTATTACTATGGGCAGCAACAGGACGTCTATGAAAAATTAAAAATGACTGTGTTATCTTTGTGAAGGAAATCAAATAGAACAAGTGCAAGTTATATAAACAACACACCACATTTTATAGAAAAGCAGAATTAAGTTAAAGACAAAAATCAGCAAAGATCAAACAGAAAAAATGGGACTATGTGAAATAAAGCAGTGACTTTGCCATGTACAGAAGGACATCATTGTCTCTCAATGCTGGAAGTCGGACTAGAGGCAAGATGAATATTGATCACTGGTTCTACATACCTGGAATAGCTGGAAAGGCCCTGTGATGGCACAAGCTATGTAGGAATTAGTATTTTCAACCAGCAAGTTGATGGTTTCACTCTCCCATCACATGTGGCTGGAGCTGACAACAGGGTTTGGATCTGTGCCCTGAATAGGAGGAACAGTCCCACAATTGGCCATGGAGGCCAGGGAGTCTCACAGAGCTCTGTTCAGGCTGGAGAGGTCTCCTATTTGTGCTAGACTTGTTTGGGCTCCCCCACAATTTGGGGCATGTATTTGTGTCTTGTGGCAGTTTCAGAATTAAGTTTGTTGAAGGGACAATTGATGAACTATGTTCCTGTGTGGTCCCAGGGAGCTGAACACACCAGGATCTGGTGCAGGAACTCCAGACTGTCTCTGTGCAGTGAAGGAATGGGGTCAGCAGTGTCAGGTCATGCAGCACATTGAGTTTGGGGTTCAGGTGGGCTCGTCCATTGGACTGGATGATCTTGGAGGCCTTTTCCAACCTCAGCGATTCTGTGATTCTGTGTCACTCTCTTCTCCCAGGTAACAAGCAACAGGACAATAGGAGATGGCTTTGAGTTACACCAGGGGAGGTTTAGATTGGACATTAGGTAGAATTTCTTCACTGAAACGGTAGTCAGGCACTGGAACAAGCTGCCCAGGAAAGTGGTGGAGTCACTGCCCTTGGGACCAAAAGACATGTAGATACAGCATTTTGGGATGTGGTTTAGTGATGGAATTGGTTAACAGCTGGACTTGATGGTCTTAGAGGTCTTTTGCAACCTTAATGATTCTAAGATCAAAGAGCTGGAGACCTAGAAACGGCTGTGTGTCCCAGCCTCCAACCTGACTTTGGAAGGTTTCTAAAGCCCAGGAAACAATGAAGTGTGGCAGTCACTCCTTTCCCAACTCTCCTGCTACTCCTGCCCATTCTGGTTGTCTTGACAAAGCTGGCCAAGTGCAAGTGTTCTTGGCCAGAGGAAGGGGACAAAGGTGTTGCTCCTAGTCAGTGCAATGCCAGATCCTTGCCTCCAGGCTGTCCAAGAACTTAGTAGGGGCCTTTGTTCCTGGATACCAGAGCCCACATCCTGAGCCGTAGCCAGCCTCCTGCTGAGCAGCCAGGTGGGCAGCATATGGGGCTGAGAGAAGAGCTCGAGGCTGCCCACCACAAACTCCAGCCCTCAGCTTGGCTCTGGGGGATGACCAGGAAGGAGGCAGCAAAGACTGAGGCTGTGACAGGTACTTGAAGTCTATTCCCATGTCTGGAGGGTCTGTTTGGTATTTAGAAGAAAGTAAATGGACATTTTCTGGCCTTTTTGGAATGACTTTACCATTTCTTTTCAAGCTTTAGAGGCCATGTTAAACCTAGCATTCATTGGAGCTCCTCAGCTTGTGAAGCCTTAAACACTTTTCCTAGGATTTTTGCATAGTTATATAATTCCAGATTTCCCCTTCCAAAGTGTAAAATAAGATTTTTAGCTGCACTACTTCTCCTCTTTTCTTATTTTTCTTTCTTTAAATGGATCTCACATCCTCCTTTCTGAACATTTATCATTCTTATTGCCCTCAAGTCAATATTTAGCATTTTCCAATCAGTGAATCCTCTTTAAACTGAACATTCAGGATTCCTGTGGTGTAGATGTTTCCTGGTTATCACTTTAAGGTCTTGAGTACTTTTTGCTACTGGTTTGGGCAAAGATTGTCTATTTAATCTATAATCTCCCTAGCAAAACTTGTGAAATCAAATGACTGAGGAGAGGAGGCAGAAAGGTAAATGTAAGTAGGTAATTTATGTAGTGTGCTCATCAGTCTGGCAAGCTCCTTGACCTGAGGTTTGCTGTAGTTTAGATTAGCTGGATTTTTCCTCTTCCTGTCACTTCTGCACTTTTGGCAAAGTACTTTTGGAAAGAAAATAATTTGAAAGAGAAGCTTTCAATTGCTCTCCTGTAGTTAATCGGGAATGGCAGAGATGCCTTCTAACAGCACATGCTGTGGCTGCTGTGTGTCCCCATTCTGCTGCAGAGGAGGTGTCTTTGCAGTTTGGAGCTCATTACACAGTTTCTGGCATTGTGCACACAGGCCAGGTGATAAGGAATGAGAGAGGCAGCCTGACTAGGGAGATAAGCTTCAGAAGATCCTATGGTTATATTTCCAAAGCCAGTTTTGTTTTGTTCCAGCTGAAGGTGTTAGTTTCTGGGTTTTCATGCCCAGGCTGCAGTCCCAGGATAAGCTGCAATGCTATATGTGAAGAATACCTGAACTGCAGAATCAAGAAAGTTTCTGGAAAGAAGAATGCTTTTACAAAACATCTAATTTAGTTGGAAAACCAGTTTTCTCTCTAAACCAGTTTGAAATGCAGTCTTCCAAATAGCCTAGTGTGCATTCACAAGGGAAGATCCAAAGGAAGCAACTACCTGTGCTTTCAATGCACTTCTCTGTCCAGACTCCTCAAAGGGACAAGCTCAGCCTGTCTGCATGGCCCAGTTACAAACAGCGCAACTGCTGCTTGTGTTGTGAATAGGATATGATTTTCAGGCAGCAAAAATTCCTACCTCCCTCACACATGTCCTCACCAGCTGTGTGCTGTAAGAATCATGGAACTGTTCAAAGAAAACTGAGCAGAATCAGACCAAAAGCACCCTACTTCTTACAAAGGCTCTGACAGCAATCCTGGGGCCCCCAGCCTGACAGCCAGGGGATATTTCTCAGCAGAGAAATTTTAGACGATAAACGGCTCCTTGAATCTATTCATCAGTGTGTTTGTCACACAAGCTACCACTTATTGTCCAGCTGCAAAATCAACACTGACAGCATAATGCACCACCTTTTCCATGTGGGAAGAGTCCTGACATTTTAAACAACAGAGGTGCCAACACTCCGCCCTGCTTTACAGCTGGTAGGGTTTGACCAGGCACTCAGTGTGCTAGGCTGCTGTCACAAAATCAGGGTTCAGTAAAAACCACTTTATTTTGTAACTTCATTTGTGTATGTGCATTGAACCTGTGGTTGGAACATGGTGTTTCAAACTGGGTTAGCTAGAAAGTTGGCTTTCCAACCGAGATGTTTTGCAAAGCCCAGTGCCTTTGGGGCTTTCCCCCCTTATACAGGCTCTGTGCAGAGTAAAAATGGTGAAAAAGGCCAAAGTTCTCTCACTTTTTGTTAGCCAAGTATACTGCTTCTCAATGCTGTTGATTCCGCTTAGGAAAAAAAATAGATGTTTTATTCAGAAAGGTTTCCACTAAAATATATTTTGGGGATCACAGGCTTACATGCAAGTAAGATTTTTTTCTATATCCACTTGATTTCTGAACAGCTTTAACAGCTTTTAGGCCTGAACCCAAACACATCACCATCAGCTAGATCAGCTCTTTAAACAAAACAAACCTTAAGCTATCCCTTCTCTCTCTGTTTACTTGTAGTAGGTTAGAGTTGTCATCTGTTGGTTACCCCATTTGCACTTAAAAATCATTAAAATACTGATGCTCCAGTGCAGAAGCAGTAGGAAACATTTCTGTATTAGACAAGGCATTTTACCCAGAGATTTATACAGAGAAGGGAAATGGAGGGGTGTTTTTCAACATCTATTTTCAAGAAGTGGAATTTCAAAAGCAGCTTCAAGTCTTGGGTCTTATTATTAGTCATCATTTAGTTTGCATTATGCAAAAATTATTCCATCCAGTGGGCCTGAAGTGACAGAGTAAAAAAATAAAGGGAAAACTTGGTACAGACTAGTCAGCACCCATTTCAGGAACATCATGGATGCTTAGATGGAAGGCAACAGATTTCTTAATACAATGATACTAGGTCAGCTTCTAAAATAAGTGCCAAGTGAATTAAAGCTCAGAATATGTGCTTATGTTCAGTGCTAGACTACTCCAAATCTGGTCCAAGAATAATGCAGTCCTGAGCTATCTCACAGCTTGCAAAAGCAAAGAACAGCAAGGTTTTCATAACTGACCCTTAACTCACACAACAGCAAAAATCTGCACCCTCTCACAAAGGATATAAGCTTTTGCAGTACTTTTAGAGCGATGGTATTTCCAGTCTGTGGAGAGCACTGGCAGCCACCCAGTACAACCCTCCTTCTCACAAGCCCTTGGCACCTGACTTCTGATCCAAGGGCAGCAGCTACTATGGCACACTGGAAAAGAAAATGCCCAGGAGTCAGTGTGTGCATATGGGTGACATGTAGGAATGGAGGTCAAATGGACAGTGCAGAAAAGTATTCCCTCTTCTTGATCAACCTCTCTGCTTAAAATACGTTTTGAATAGGAAGAGAACTTCATCTGCAGCAGAGACAAATGTCAACAGCTGAGACGACCTCCCTTGACTTTGAAGAAGTCAAACATCTTGGCTCTGAGGAAGGCAAACATCTCCTAAGTCTCTAATGAAGCCCATTACTTCCTTGATGAAAAGGGAAATATTACTGGTGTCAGTCTCCTGGAGCTGTGGATGGATAAAAGTGCAGCATCACAGGTTATAAAATTATTTTGAAACTTCGCTTATTAGTCCAGCCTCTTCTCCTGGCCTAGACACCTATCTTGTCTTGAAATCTCCTGGTTAAAATCCTTATAAACATTTTATTTTCCACCATAAAAAAGAAATGGATATTGTGAGGTTTATTTTGAAGTTGAAATACTATCATCATTCCCAGCTCAGGAAAAAACATGTATGGGAATAATGGAGTGTAGGTGCATTCAACTGTCTGAAGCCAAGGCTAGAGGCAAATCAGATCAGATCAGCACAGCTAGAGATGTGACAAGCTATAATTAACATTAGGTGATTGCCTAGTTGCACTACTGATTTCATTAACAGAACTTGAAATAAAAATGAAATTAAGAAGAATCCCACACCTCACACCCCAAGTGGTCTCTGTGTGTCCTTTCTGCCCTGGGTTCAGATCAGCAGCCAAGCCCTGGTGCCGGAGCTGGAGCACAGCTCCAACAGCTCCAGGCTCACAGGGCTGTGTGCCTGTCAGCTGCTCAAGGCACGAGGTGATTTCCCCATGGATATTCCCAGCTCGGTGTGTTCCCTTGCCCTCAGCACAGGGCAGCCCAGGACTTGAAGTCACCCTTGGCTCCCAAAATGAACTGCCCCAGAGGACCTTAGATTTAAAGGGCAATGAGGAAAGCCTGGGGGATGCTAGCTACTGCTGGTCAAACCACCAGTGGGTCAATAGCTGCCCACTGTGTCCCTCTGCTCTCTGCCCTTCAAAATGCCCCAAGCCTCACAACACCTGCTGATGTCCTAGATTGCCCTCATGGTCAGCAGAGTTGAGTCTGGGATGGGACTAACTGCTGTAAAACCTGATATCCATAATCCAAGTGCAGGCTGTAGTTCTTTCCCAACACCTTTGCCATCCATTTCAAGTGCCTTTTTGCTGCACAGTGGTCTGGCAGACTTGCTCTGACACATTCTGGAGGTCCCTGCAGACACCCTTATGCTATTTTTTAAAAAACACAGACTTTGCTGCTACAAACGACAGCTGAAAATGTCCCAGTCAGAGCACTGGCATTTCTGGGACCAGAACTATTTCTTCACATCAAGTAAACAAGTTTTTACACACCAGATTAATCCCTTGTCCTCGGTGCAAACCCAGCAGAGGCTTTGGCAAGGCTTCCCCATGTGGGTGCCTGAACTGGAACGCTTGAAGGGATTCCATTTAGGGCAGAGCAGGGATTTCAAGCTTTCCCTCTGGCTCCTCACATACAGCTCCTGCCTTTGAAGGCAGCCCCTCTTCCCACAGGCCTCAGTGGCAACAAACCCTCCAGGTGCTGGCACAGCCCTCCCCAGGAACACTAAGCCTGGAGTCAGGAATGTGCTCCCAGGGGTGCCAGACAGAGGGAGCTCAGGGAGCTCAGCATCCCTCTGAAGGCTCCCAGCACCTCATGTGGAAGGGGACCAGGAGCAGGAGCTGGCAACCAGCCAGGAAATGCCTGTGGAAATCACTGTGAAACAGCAGCCTAAAATAGGTTTCCCATCTGGAACAGGCCAAGAAATTACTTTGGATCCAGGCAATAGGTCTGGCTTTTCTTCCTGATGGGAATGAAAGGACTGGAAGAGAAATAAGAACTGCTAAGGAATATAAGACTAGAGAAAATATCTGAATGAGAAGATCTCCAGTAGGTAGGAGACCAAGGTATGGAAAGTATGGAAAGATGGGAAGCTTATTGCTCCTGTCACACCATCCCTGTTTAGACTGGGAGTGGAGAAGGAAAGAAAGGGCGTTCCCTTAAAAAATGTAATTGAGTGAGACATAAATCAAGAGTCAGTTCACTGGAGTAAATTAAAGTTGGCTGCTGTGAAGAGTGAGGAAGTGAAAACCTTTGGTTGGCTGCCCAAGGGAAGGGAGGAGAGGAGATAAGATATGAGGTAGGTGATGAAAGGGATGCAGAAACACAGAAATGTGAACAGGTTAGAGCTGATAAAACATTGTGCTCTAGGCCCTACTTTTCCCATTCCATTGGCTTGGAAGTGTGAGACAGAGCTGACAAAAGAGCCTGCAACAAAGAGACAGAGACACCAGGACCACTTTTCAGTTATAAGCTTTTTCTTTTTTAGAATTCAAGCTTACACAGTTATCTATGCCCACTATATTCATAATTACATTTTAATATCTGCATACAAAAGCTATGTAAAAATTATTTTCTTCCCCAAATATACAAATTTTCTCTTCAGATAGTTTAAAACATTTGTGATCACAGATTTTTTTTTTAATATATCTTAGGCTGAAAAAATATTACCAATCTAGCATAACTCTTAACACTGTTTGCAAAAAAATACATCATCCAAGGTACTTTGTTTTTTACTGTATGGTGTAATGTTTGTCTTACCCTCAGGGCATGAAACTGATATAAAAAAATAAACCAAAGAAGCAAAACCCACAAACCTCATAGACAAAGTAGTAAGTCCTCCCAACGAAATTCATAAAAACAAACAACCCAAACCACCCTCCTCTTTAAAAAAATTATAAATGACTAATTTGATGTATTTATGAGCAAACTGAAACTGTAGAGTGCTAAGGAAGTAGGAAAAGAGAAAAAGAAATTACAGTATGTCAGCTAGTTCATGCCCTGATACTATCTTTACCAACATTAAATGTGTAATTAAATAAAGTGTCTTTTAATGTTTTACATTGTGCTCAGTAATTTACATAAATTTAATCCACACCTGGGTGCTGATGTAGATTTACATTTGATTGTCTTGTGCATAAACAAGGTTAGCTTTTAAAGAAGGTAAACTGTGCAATGGACAGTCACAAACAACTTATTACCTGCACAATATTGCTTTTTGAAGGCGACATCAGTCAATGTGGATACACACAAATAATGCATACTCTTTGCATTTGCTAACATCTATACTAAAACTTTGTGATAAGGCCAAACCTTTTTTTTTGTTTTGTTTTTAATTTTAAAGCAAAAATATACCATAATAAAAAAAAAACCAAAAAACCAAAAACGTGCTCACACCGTTTTGAGTCTTAAAGTGGAAAATAAATCTCTATCACACTAGAATAAAATTCTCTCTATAAAATTTAAATACAGATCACTTCATTACTATATCAAAAGGAAACGTCTGGCAATCATTTCCAGATGATCACAATAACAAGACACATTAAGAGGTTCTGTTGCCTCTTCCTTTTGTGAAAAGATAAATGTTGAACACTTTCAATTGCTCTCACAGTGAGAGGAAAACGTTCCTTGGTTGTGGATTTTGATTCTGTTAATGAAAAAGGTTTAGCCTTAGGAATGCTGGCTACATCTCAAAACCATAAGACTGATTTTTAAAATTTATGATTCATGCAGCAAGAAGTCAATATGACACATACAGATTAGAGTTCCATAGCATAAAAATACATCACTAGCAATGACATGCTCTGCTTGTGATTAACAGCTCTCTCTTGGCAGATTTCTGATATAAATGGTCTTTCTGGACAGTTTTTTCCTCTTTCTGATACCTGCCTCTGAAGAAGCAAGCAGTCTGCTCAAGGATGATTTTGGACCTGGGAGGTCTAACTCTAACGTCTACATTTTGGCAGAATGTAAACAAAAATCATGATCACGCACTATATATATCATAAATATCACAACTTAACTGAGATTACACATAAAATGAGTATCTAAATGCACATGTTACTCAGGGCAATAGCATGAACGGTGACAATCAGGTTTGACAGAAAAAACCTTCTGTGTAAGACCCACGTGTAGAACCACAAAGCAAATATGAGAGCCATGTGGCACCAGCAGAAACAAGACTCTGGACTGCACTGGAAAGCATAAGTTTGTTATTTCACTCAGAAGGCCAGGTACTACAAAGGGTGCTGACTGTGGCACTGGTGTCTGCCACTGAGGTGGTCAGTCCAGGGGCTCAATCCCACAATGGCTTGAGACCACTGATATTTAGAAGTATGTCTTTGCAGAACTAAGCTCAGCTAGTTTTGCTGTCATGATCACATAAACCAGCAGTCTCATTGAGGAAGTAAAGGAAGTCACATGAAGTAAGATTGGTAGGAGATCAGAGGCCATTAGATGTCAGTACATCAAATCTGTCAAACTAAGAGCTTGGCCTTAGTTTTCAGTTAGGGAATCCTACTAACTCAGTCTGTTAATTAGTGTCAGACTCCAACTAAACCTAAAAAGCTAGAAAAGCATGTTGGTGTATGTCCTTTTTGCTTAGAGCACTGCCAGAACTGCCCAAGTTGGCTGCCTGATTTTAGGCACTTCAGTCCATCTGCAATCATCTAAGGAAGGCGGCCTGATTTTCTGAACCCTGACTAAGCACAGCTCCAAAATGCATCAGCATTTTGGAACTAGAAGAGATGTGATGTTTCCTCTCCTGTGTCCCATCAGCAGCACAGTCAAAAGCTCAGATCCATGGCAGAACAGAGCTTCAGAAGACATGCACATTTCTCTTTTCTTTGCAAGCCACTGTGGGCATTGGTGCTGATGCCTAAGCTTTTTATATATTTGTCATGTATTTGTAGCTTTGTAGATTTCTAATACATGGTTGTAGCTCCCAATACTTTTCCTACCCCTCTTTCCGTACATTTTAGAACAATAAGCTAACCTTCTAACACATATTATGCTACACTCCCGAAATATTATTTAGTCTTGCCTCTTTAGCCAAGGATGTCTTATTGTTATTTTCTGTCACCATGTATCCTAGACATAATAAATATGGGGCTAGAAACTTGGTGAGGGGGGGACAGGCTCCAAATAGGGCAGTACCAAAAGGGGGGATTACTTAACTAACTGCTCTTCTAATTGGATACTATTGTTAAATATGCTAATTTGTTAAACTTATAAAATTGTAGAAGTCCTGCATCACATACACATTTTGCCATATTTGCACCTGGAGGCCTCCAATTCTGCTTTTATATTCCCTGCTATATTAATATTGTCTCAAAAATGTGTTGTTTTGTTTCTAGATTGTGAAGGCATCACCGCAAGTAAGGGATCTACTGCTTTTCTGAGTCCCCTATTGTATGCTGTAAGTCCTCTATCAAGTCACCCCAAACCACCTATCCAAAGAGCTACTTTCTGACTCTTTGTCTCCAAGACAGTGCTCTACAAGGAATTTGGATAGAGATGTTGTTTAGACACACGCTTCAAGATGGAGCAAACATAGCCAACAAGAGAGGTTCTACAGCAAATATTTAAGAATGAATCTCCAATGGTGTGTCTTCACTGCTACCTGCAAAAAAACTCCGAAACACCCCAACGTGGTTCATGTTCTGACAAAAAAACCCCTAAAGGACAACTTTAGTGCTCATAGCTCATCACAGGTGCATATGGTATCAAAGAACAGGGAGAACGAGATTCCACATCCCTAAAAACATGCCCAATAGCACTCCAAATATTTTATCAATGATGCAGGGAAAGAAGGGTAGGAAGAATTAAACACATATACCATGTTCAATTTATAAGTTTTCCTGAGTGTCCTGTTTTTATGAGCAGATAAGCACATAACATATGGGTTCAGATATTGGCCATGAGCTCTTAAAGTCAATACATCCACTCCAACAATGCCCACAACTTGCCGGGCAAATGGGTCAATACATAGCAGAGAAAGAAACTGGTACAAATCAATGCGCAACATGAAAGAATGTGGGGTATAAGGCAGTGCAAAAAACATGAACTAAGTCTCTGGTTCCCAGGAAGAACAGAAAGATGCTTTCGATGTGTCATACAAATCCAGAAGATGGTTTAATGTCAAGTTTATAAAACCCAGAGACAACATCTCTGAATGGAGATGGATGACAGAGAGGAACCTCTGCCTACCATGTCCTCATCACTGGCCTCCAAACATTCCAGGACTGTGAGTACTGGCTTGCAGACTTTGGCAGCAGGACATTTTTGTCATTGCTCAGTTTGGTTCCTGCTAGTGCAGTTAGTGGAAATAAATTAAAAGAATCAAGAGAACATCTAGTCAAATGAAACACATACAGACACCAGGGAGGGAGAACCCAGCTGATCCACACACACACACACACACACACACACACACGAGAGAGTCAGAGAAGGAGAGAGAAAAGGTAAAAATATGGAAATAGGTTTAAGACATCTGCTGAAGATTTGTAATTATATATATATAAAATTATATATATATGTGCATATAAACTTTATATATATATATATAAAACCAAAGGATTACTGCTGAGCAACACTATTTGTATTACTGGGATAAAGCTGTACAGTCTTGAGTGTTGTTAATAACACAGTTGGTTTCTGTCCCATCTGAAGGTCACCCCGTATGTTTCATTCTCTTTGTCCTCATTCTGTGAGCCCTCATATCCCTGAATAACTCTGAGACACTGCCTGCTATCCTGACAGAGAGCCTTCTCCCTCAAAGTGACAGATTTTCCACACACTTCAGAAAGAGCAGACCCCTCCACTCTCAGGAAAAGCACCTCAGAGGATCAAATTTCCCTCCTCACTCTAACAAACATTCCAGTGAAGTTATCTGGAGTCCAAATTGAATAACTGAAGGTCTTAATATCTTATACACATGGAAAAAAAAAGACTCAGTCCTTTCTAACACTCTGTATTATTTTAAGTACTTGTTTTATGGGGCACAGTTAAACTGCATCTGCTGGAACAAACCTCAGAGAATGATTGGATCATGATGATGATAAAGATCCTAGATCATAGTAGTAATTGTTACGATAGAAACAATCATGAAGACCAGAAATTTCATATTATAAATTGGTCAGTTGTACCCAGCAAAAGGAGGTAATACAAGACAGAACTGTCAGGGTCAAATTAACAGTAGCTGTTTTACCTTGAAGGCCAATTTATTTTTCTGCCACTTCCATCTCTCTCCCCTATTTTCCAGGCTATGATGGGTGTGAGCTGGTGACCACGCAAATGCTGGTGAATGAGATTGGTCTGTTCATATTTTCACTGTTAAGCTGTCAAAGCACTCACATCAAAGGACTGAAGAACAAATTGCAATAGTCACAAGTACCCGCATTATAGGGATGTTTTCATCCATGTGTATACAACTGCCCCCCAGCAACCCCAAAAGAAAACCCAAACAAAACCCCAGCCCCGTCTCAAGAAACAGAAGACCACGAAAGAAGAAGAACAAACAGGTGAGAAGAGCTGGGCAATGGGATGAAATGACAGCCAGTAGTGCGACGGGGGTGTGGAGAACCACTTCAGTCTCTCTAATCCTCAAACACTTCCAGGAACAATGGAGGGAACAGTTCTGTGGGGCACTCCACCTTCATGTGCAGGAAGCGGCTGGCATGGCAGGCTCCAATCATTCGCAGGTCTGTCACTTTCATCAGCAGTTTTGGCCAAAAGTGTGCAACATGGTGTTTTCTGTAATTAATGTAGTGTTCGAATGCCAGGAGGAAACCCTCTTGACACTTTTCTATTCTCTCGACGCAAACAAGGCCTGGGCGATCTGTAGATACAAAGCAGCAGAATTATCATTCTTACTTATTTGCTTTAAGAAATTCCTGATCATAAATCAGGGAAAATAGGATGATTCTGATGCTAGGAAAGAAAGGAGAGAGACCATGGACATTTGTGGCTCTGCCACAAACTTCTTTCACTCAGGACAACTCACTTGTCAGTACTATCCCTGTTAAAACAAGAAGATAATCCTTCCTTTCTTCATCTTTTGCTTGCTTTGCTCAGTTAGAGTGTAGCTGTTTGGGGAGTGTTTCCTTACAGTGACTAGAGCAACAGATCCCTGATTTCAGCTAAGGCTTCTATCTACATTTTTCTGTAAAACAACTAATAAAGAAACAAAAAAATTCCTTGTCAGATATCTAAATTATAGTTCCTTTCTATCTGTTTTTTCTACAATCTGACCAATAGTTTGATCGTGCTTTGATCCCAGGTGAGATGTTATGGAGCACCAAGGAACAACAAAGGCCAAAAATCCGGCTGTCTCAACTGGCAGCCAGATGGGGACTGGGAAAACTCCTTTCACAAGTCAATTCTCAGGAGACACTTCTGGGAAAGCAGGTCCTTTGAATTGCTTTCTGAAAGCCCTGCTCCTGATTCACTGTGCAGGCACCTAAAAAGAAATCAAAATGTTTTGATGGGGAAGATGAAGTGCTGTGTTGTGATTAATGTGGAAACCTTTCTATCTCAGATGCAGTTAATGCTTGTAAATCACTGATTGTGTATTGTTATTCAGTGCCCGATCTTCAAAGCCATCTTATAACAAAATCTTGCCAAATCTGCCACTGCCCAAGAATGGAATTTCCTCTTTGGGCTGGCACAATCACTGGAAGCATATTTGAACAGATACTCAAATTGAGAAGGTTAGAAATTCTTTGGAAACCATATGAAGTTGTCTGTGCTGGTTTTGTATTATGGACAGTTGCAAGTGGTCCCAGTGTAGGGAAACAGCACAGCTCATAGATGCCCATCAGGAAGCAGTGGTGCTGTTAATTAGGAAAACAAGAAGGCAAGTCAAACCAAACATATGAGACTTGCAGAGATCTGTAGGAACCGCCTGGTGCATGACGTGACTCAGGGGAAGAGGGAACTTATCATAAGGACCTGTGTTGCTAAATTATCCATTTTTCCTATAAGGCAAACTGGCTCAGAATCAGAACTGATTTCTTCTTGATGATCATCCCAGGCTCAACCACAAGTACCAAATTGAGGAAGGTGTGTTACCAAAACCACTTTTGAGTCCATCTCTTTGAACACTCTGAATTTTTTTCCCACTGCTCACCAAAAAAAGTCTAAGCTGCACTGGGGTTTTGAGAGAAAATTTCTCCCACATTACTCTAGTCAGCACTACAAGATCTAACATATCTTATTTCTTTTACGAAGAAGCTTGTGACAAAGACCAAAGAGTTTAAAAATGATTGGGATCCCAATATATTTCTGTTCTTACCTGATGACATGAGCAGAACAGCCTGAAGAAGGGCAACCTCGGTGTCATCCAGGTTAAATGAAGAAAGAGACATGCCCAGGTCAAAAATGGCATCAGACACTACGCCAAGACCCCCGTTTTTTAGCTGGCCCCTTGTAACCGCCATCTCCCCATTTAGTGTTAAAGTCTCACTCTCGGGATCATAGCGAACTGCTGCTCGGAGGGACATGATCTCCATACAGCAGCCTTTCAGAAGGATGATCTGGTCTTCACATGGCAGCTGCAGAAATTATAAATGGCAAAGAAAAAAATCATGTTTGTCAAACTGTGTGTCTTTTACAACTACAATAAATCCAGGAGCATGAAGCGGTGGTTCACAGCCCAGAACGCTGCCCCGCAGGGTGCAGCTCCCCTCCAAGCACGCTGCTCACTGACTGCACTGCACAAACCCCCCGGATCTGTGTTCCTGCCTTCAGGAACTGCCAGCAGGTTAACATTCCCTGGTTAGCATCCCCACACACCCTTAGGAAATCTAGCAATGACACAGCTGTTGGCTCCCTCAGCTTACAACTTATCACAGCAGAATAAACTATAATTGGGGCTGGTACAGACCTCAGCCATCCCAGTTAAATTCACTACCAGCCATACTTATTTCTTACCTGACCAGAGGAAAAGAAAGACATTTGAGAGGGTCTGTAAGAGTGGACTGTATTTTAAATAAAAGGAATTAAATAAATGTTTATATCTAGAGGATATACCTCAATTGGTGGAGCAGTAGTTCTCACCGCCCATTTTAACAACAGGAAATTTATGAATCCATAATAAATTAATCTACTTAATTATTTAATTAATCTTACTTAATCTAGTAAAGCTGTTCTCCCTGAGCTCGCTACATTATTGCTGGACAGGCAGAAAATCTATGGTATAGCTACAGCTTTCATGCTGGTGTATAAGCTGTGATCTTCAGGGCACGTGTCTTTTCCACGACATTAACAAAAGCAAGCTGTCCAAATTGTTAGATGTAGGTTCTGTATTTACAGAGTACAACCAGGATGCTGACACATGAGCAGAACATTCTATAAGGCATGCCTTTATGTTTTCATAGGTAATTCAATGATAACAAAACCCACTAAGACAGTTTTGAGATTGTTCACATACGTGAACATCAAGGGTCCCACATATAAAAGAGAAACACACTTCTACTTGGCTTGAAAGGAGGGAAAAAGCTATTTATTTTTGATTTATATAAAATTATTATATTTACCTCTTTCGCAATTCAAAATGAAACCCCCATGAACTATAGGTTTACATGGCAACGGTGTACTTGCAAAGCAAGTGCATTGATTTGGTGGGAGAAGATGCAGAGTTACCTAATGCAAGTGGAAAGCTGTTCCCTGTTAGAGAAGAGTTTTAAGCACAAAGCTAGCCATGGTCAGGAAAAGGAGTTGAGTCATACAGCTACTTTTCCAGCAATGCCAGCTTCAGGTGTGAAGCTCTTGATACACAAGAAAATTGATTTGTCCTGTTCAGGGCAAATCAGTTTCCCTACAGATGACCCTCAGCTCAGCAGCAGTGTGGGGGAGACTGCACAGGCACAGCAGCGGTCTCGCTACACAACGACAATCCCACTGTTTGACAGCAGAGACTGAAGGAGGGAAAGAAACAGAGTTAAAAAAATTTAAAACGAGAACAGATGTGTGAGAGGAACCATGAAGAGATACTGGAATAAGCAATGGCAGTGAAAAAAGGGACATGAAAGAAAGGAAGAGAGAAGGGAGAAGAAAAGAAATGAAAAAAATTTCAAACCTCTAAACAGAAGGAAGAATAGTAGAAAAGAAACAAAAAACAGTAGAGAAGATATTTTGTGATGCGTCAGCTGTTTTATTAGTGAACCATTAAGTGAATGAGGATTTCTCTTTCTACTTGATCCTTCTTAAAACTTCTTTATGATAGTGGTGGTCTGACTATGCCTATCCTTCACCTGCTTCCCTAATTCTGAAGGATACATGAGACACCTGTTTCACAGATGCCAGGCCTCAGGTCTTACCAGCCAGTAGCAGGAGTTACCAGAGGAAGGAGGCTTGAACATCAGTTCTACTCTCAACTGTGCAGGTTTTAATGCTACCTACACTCATCACCTGAGTGTTGCTACAAGACCATCTTCCAGAAGTGGGGTCAACAAATGTGACTGAAACTCTGCCATGTGTTGTCCTTTCCTCTCTCTCTGCAGGGAGCAAAAGCACAAGGCAGGAACCTGAGGTGCTCACCTCTGCAGGACACATGTGCAATGCAGCACCGTGGAACTCAGCTGAGCTGAGCTAACTCCAAGGGTGTTTACACAGCTTCATCCACTGTGGAACCTCTGCAGCCTTGACATTTGAAACTCACATGAAACTTATTACATGCTCCTCAATCTTCATCTTCTAAGCAGAAAGAAAAGCAGGAAGGAAACAACAGCAGAAATGCTGAGAAGTAAATGAAGTTTTTCTTATACTTTGATTACTCTGGGACTGGATTCTTGTTTTGAGGCAGGGGCCAATGGATGCACACAAACTAAGCTGGGCACTCACAGTGCTTTGCTGGCTTCTGCATGTGTCCAAAGATGTGAAAAAGAAGGAATAATAGCCATGAAAATGTAAGTGGCCATGGATGTTCCTTGTCATGTCCCCCTTTCACAGAGATTTACTACATTCTCAGACAGCTTCTGGAATTATGAACTGAGTTAATGTTTAAATGCTCTGCAGGTCCTATGGAAAAAATGAGGGGTTTTTCTCATAAAAAAATCCACAGCCCACAGAGTATGATTTTTAACCCATAAAGATATGGGTTAAAAATCATAATGGAAACAAAGTAAACAGGAGGGTACCCCTTCAAAAAGGAGCAAACATTTGTCATTTTCTTCATGCTACAGCAAGTGCTATGTGACAACTTGGAGGACAGCTGTCCTACTCCTTTGTGTTCATGAGCTGTCCCTCACCCTGCCATCAGATCTTGCTGTATATGGGCAGGTGTCAGGTTTACACAGTGGCTCAGCTGAAAACAAAGCCTGTCCAGCTGAGCCACATAACATACAGAGGTCATGCTCAGTGATACCTTGACTTCTTCATCCATGCTTCCTGCCTAGCTCTGACACAAGTGGGCCCATGGTAGCCAGGAGGGGTAGGAGATGTCAGATGGGCACTGAAGTCTGTGTGTGACTGGCAAAGCTTTCTAAATTAAAAAGACTACCTTGGTATGTCACTGCAATTTCCCACCAACAAGTGCCAGATCAGAGGAGACAGATTCCCTCAGATGCTAAATGCTGCAGGGGCCTCATGATCTATGGACATATTCCTTGTATTTTAAAATCTTCATGCTTGGCTACTATTTCATGCTTCCTTGACTTGATGGCGCCAATGTAGAGGCTGACCAGGGTGAGATATTTACACTATGACAACTATTGATATTTACCTCTTCTTGTTCTGTATGTGCCAGAGGACATACATAGCTCTCCCTGACTGACCTTAAAGAAAAGCTGCCAGCCACAGCAGAGTAGAAAGTAATTGCTGCCTTACCCTTCCTTCCTGGTAGGGTGTTGACCTCAAAGCGTGCAATGGGAGGTGTTCCTGCTGATGGCAGGGGTGTTGGAACCGGGTGATCTCTAAAGTCCCTTCCAACCCAAACCATTCTATGATTCTATGAAAATTATTTAGATTATTAAGACTGAAATATTATTTCAAGCTGCAGTTCTGATATAATTTCTTAAATTGGGGTGTCAAGGGCCAGAGAGCGACGAAAGCTGATAGCTGCGCAGATCTTCTAGCCTTGGTGCCGCGAATCAACCATTGCATCTGGTCCTTCAATAAAAATGATACCTTGGTACAAATGAGATCAGCCTAAGGCCTCTGCATTTCTAATGTGCAACCAAGCCTTTGAGTCTATTTACTATATATTTACATGTGAGTATCTACCTGGAATGACAATCCATTATTTTCACAGACTTCTTTGTGCACAACCTCCCCATTCAGGAAAAGCATGCCTAGGGAACCCAATGAGGCAAGTGCCACTCCTGGATAGGGGTGCTTTCCTGAATTTGAAGGATTTTTTACTGCATAGACCCAACTCTACAATACTGTACCTTCCAAGGAACTGGAAGATACGTAGGGAACTGTGTTCATAAAACTGAAGTTTTATGAAACATATCAGCGATGCTTCCAGACAGTATCTTTCTGTTCATTTGCTTTGTTCAAGGCCACCTCTAAAGACACATCTGAGTCCCTAATGAACCACGATGACTTCCAGATTAACAAACTCAGGATTTCAGTAATCACAGGAAAAAGAAAACTCATGAGAGTCCAGATGATTCTAGTCCCATCAATTTTGAGTGTCTTTAATTTTTTAACTTTAGACACATTGAATTTTAAAGTTCCATGCCAGAGTATTTTGAGTAGTTTTAAACAACAGGCATATAAATGAGGAGTGCAAGAAAGTCTTCTTACCTCACAAAACATAGGCAACTTTTTGGCAAAATCCACCACTCTTGTAATCGCTGGTGTGATAATTTTTGTAAACTGGCTGAAGGCTTCTAAATCCACTTTCCCACCTTCTGGGGCATTAACTATTGGTGCCTGCCCAATATCTTCTGGCTAAGGATATAAACAAAGATATTTAAAGGAGCAATCTGTCTTATACTCTAAAAAATCTGTTTTATACTCTAAAAAGTCCTGCTCAGTGACGGAAGATATGCTAAAATACAAAGCAACACTATTTTCTGTATAAGTAAAGTCCATTACATCACAAAATGAGAATTTATTTGTGAGGGATTGGTGAAAGAGGTGACTGCACAGAGAAATGGGTGACTGGTATGCTGCTACCCATCCTTTGTAGGCAGCTGGACTGTTGTGCACACACTGTTTCTTCTTTGTGTCTGTATCTGTGTACTTTATGGGTGAAGGACATGCATCTTTTGCTTAAAAACATAGGCATGTTTTTCCTTACAGGTGCTGAAAGCTCTCAAGTTTCTCTAAAAGCAAAGAGAGTTAAGGAGACATGTTACCCCTGAGAAGATGCTGCAAGCTTTGTAGAATTAGGCTCTATCACCTATTCAAAGCTCTGAAAGTCTCCCCAGAACAGATTGCCTCATATCACAGGGCCCCCCCAGGCAATTGCCAAGGCCAGTTTCCAAAAGGCTAAAATAACTTATGTGCAAGGTAAAACAACTTATGAGCAAGAACCAGCTAACCTAAAGGTGGCCTGGATAATGCAAATAGAATTTGAACTCATCTGGGTAAAATTTTGGTTGAAAACCGCCTGTTGCACGACTTCAGCTCAAGGCTTCTCCAAATGAGAAAAAAATCATATTTTGAGGATTTCATTAGGGATATACAATTTAAAAGTTTCAAGCAGGATCTGTAATGAGTGGTTTTTTATTCCAACTGCACTTGAACTTGTTCATCTGGTTTTTATGCAGCTGGTCAATGTTACCATGTATTTTAAAAACAGGCATATCAAAGCTGTTTTGTTTGTTAAGTGTGGCTTTGCAGTTACAAAAGACCTACCAACCACCACACAGAGGTTTCATTCTGTTCACATTAAAAAACAGAAAAAATCCAGAGAAGTAGACCTTTAAGACTGATGGGCCCCATGGCATTTATATGAGACAATTAAACAGGGGAGGTGCTGAAAGTACTGTCTGTAATAAAAACTTGTGTTCAACTACTTTTTAAAAGAAACACATCATAAAAGATCCTTCCACAGCTCTGTCACCAATGTGAATCCAAATCTAACTTCATACAAGAAAAAACTCAGCAATGTGTTAATAAAGCAAGCATGAATTGCAAAGGAACAATGAAGAGGACTGGGCTCAATTATCTGATGGTTTCTACTAAAAAACTCAAATAAACTAATTTCTAGACTCTCTCCCTCCCTGACTCTTGGGTAACTAAACCGCATTGTCTGTGTGCTCATGATAAACAACCTTCACCACTTCCAAGCAAAAAGACCAAATGCTTAAACCCACGCAAACCATTGTTATGGAGAAAAAGAGAGCACAGCATTTTCTTGGGAAAGGCAAAAGAAGTCAGAGCCATATAAAGCTAACACATGGGAGGGGAGCCCTTGCCACCTAACTCAACAGGAGAAGAGGTCAGGACCTCCATGAAGTTCCTGTTGTCAAAGAACCAGCCTCAGCTGCATAAGGGTAGATCCATAGCTCCTGGGGCAGGCTATCTTCTCCTGCTCTTCAACAGCTCATTCCCAGCCCCAACCTCGAGCTACCCAGGCTTTATCCCAAACCAGGTGACACCCAAAGAACAGCACTCCTGTCGAAGCAACCAAAAGGACTACTTCAGCTGCTTCTTGATCTGCTCAAACCAGCACCACAAACCTTGCTCTGCAACACCCCTGGAAAATGCTCTCTTGCTTCTTGCCAGTGACAACTGGCTGTGGTTTCCTGACTGTAGAGTACTATGAACACACGTCATTCACACAGAAATTTAGATGGTGTCACTGGAATTAAAAAAAACCCCAACATTATAAAAGAGATCAGCTGCTTTGAATACATAATTCCTCTCAGCAATTCAACAGTGAGTTGAAATTCCCATGGCAAATTATGCAGTAGGAGCCTAGGCTTGCAAAAGGATGAGTGTGCTCTATCTGATTTGGTATACACAGACTGTTAAAGGCCCCTGTGTATTCCTGAAATGCAGTCTATAATCCCTTTTTTGTGCTGTGTAAGCATTTTGCATTCTGCACTTATTTCCTTTAAAAATTGATTTAGAAAAATCAAATAAATCCTTTTTTAAGGT
Organism: Corvus kubaryi; assembly: GCF_017639235.1. Lineage (NCBI taxonomy): Eukaryota > Metazoa > Chordata > Aves > Passeriformes > Corvidae > Corvus > Corvus kubaryi. The sequence goes on along the minus strand of NW_024581137.1, from coordinate 20,787,913 downwards.
TGAGCATCACAAATCACCATTTATTTTCTGATCCTTAGTTATAGGATGAAAATGTAAGTTGTTTTCTAGGCTGAAATCCCAATGGCATAGTGTATGTATCATCCTGTTCTCACAGAAATTAATTTTCTTTGCCTAATTTATTTTCATTAATGTATTCACCATTAACCAAAAGAAGCAAAACCCATGCATTATTAACAAAAAATACCAGCTTTCATCTAGAACTTTATATTGTTCTAACACTTTCAATGTTTTATGATAGTTCCTAATAAAGACAACTATCCCTAGACAGAATATATTTAAAAAGATACAGTATGCATTATAGACTGCTTTTGTTCTTAATCAGGAGCGAAACAATTTTTCAACTTTTTCTTATCATAGCACAATAAAAGTATCCAGCTGAGTAAGCCTTAACATAGCAACATGCTCTTTATCTTTTGAAATACATGGTCTGATCAAACACTGAGGTTCAGGCATGAAAAAGGAAGTAATAACTACATAAAATCATCCTTTTCCCATAAACATCAGTACACTGGCAGATAAAATCTCTTTGGGGTTGCAATGCTGGGAAGGCAGAAGAAAGAACAGAACGTGGCTCCAAGAGCAGCATACAAGGCAACAGCCCTTACCAGAAATTTCCTTTTCTGCTTCCAGTGGCTTCCTTGTGCATTGGTGGCCACATGTGCTTCAGTAACAATTTTGATGAGCTCCCATTCCTCATCCGTTGGCTCTGGTTTGTGCCCAATGGTTTTCTGCAGCTCTTCCCGACGTCTCTTCTCCCGATTTTCTTCTATCAGCTTCCTTTTTGCCAACCTCTTACTGTCATCCAACACCACTAGAAGGGGAAAAAACATACAAAAATGGCAGGAAGCTGTTAAGGTTGTCAGAACTTTGGTCTTTTCTGTGCCTGAGGTACCAGTTGGTTACAAACACCTTAACTAATCAGTAAGGAAGTACCTTGGCAAGACCCACAGTTGAGACAGTTCTCTTATTTCTCCCTTCAAACTTCATTATCTCAGAAGCCTGGATAGCAAAGAATGACTCACCTTCCTGGTAATGCTTTGTATACTGCCATTGCCCTCAGGGTATTCCACCAATAAAACTAAAATGCAAAACTTTGTGAGGTGTCAAAGTGCTCCTATAACTTGGACTTGAAGTAATCCATGTTGGGAAAGATGCACTTCTGTTTTCTTTAAAGTCGTACCAGCACACTCACACTCACTGCTCTGAAGTGCCGAACACTTTCTTGGAAGCCAGAAGAAGGTAACATGGACTAAAGAAAGTGGGAGTGCTTATTTACAGAAGGCTCATCTACCTGAATCATGACACAATCAGATCAACCTGCCTTTGGCTCTTTCCCTAATCCCCAAAAATGGCTACATGGTGTTCCTGTAGAGTCCTATTACTTCCAGTGACCCCAGATGCACAGGCCCCAGGGCTGCTCTGCTCACCACTTCAATGGTATCCAGCCCCTCTCCTGAAGGTCCACCTGGCCACAATGAAATTGTCTCCTTTATTCTATTTCCCTCTAGACAGAAGCCACAGTTATACATTATATTAACAATGAAAATACTAAATTAGACAATTTTTCTGTTGTTTACTGGGCCTGTTTTCCTATCGCTTCTTCTGCAAAGGATTATACTGGCAACAACCAGGAAGGCACAAGGGGTTTTATGTGACTACTGGGGGTTTTGTGTGACTTCCTCCCATTTGTAGTAATTGAAGTTATTGGTGTAAATCCTTGTGCAATGGCAGGAAAAGAAGACCCCTAAGGGTTAATCTTACAGCCATATTTTCTAGTTCTTTAGAATGAGAGTCAAAATCTTTGCAGCAGATAACTTCTTCAGGGCTAAAAATAAAACAAACAACTGCAGGATGACTCATACAATGACATTCAATTTCACATCCTCCAGAATTTTCTAAACAAGATGTTTTTATCTCAAGCAAAGTGTCCATCCAGATGCATTTCTCCCTCCTCTCCTCCAAAGAGTGAACATTCCTACTGTTACTCAGCTTGATAAGGCCAGGAGAAGGTGCAGCCTGATGAAGGATAAACAAAAAATTTCACAGTCCTATGAAAGTGGCTTAATGCAGTGAGTGCAATTCCCTGGCACCAGTTATTAAAACCAGGAAAGTGCCCACAGTTCTACTTTACTTTAACAAGCTTCATCAATCAACATACTTTAAGCAAACACAAACACTGAAAAAAAAAGATAAAAGAAAGAAAACCAGGAAAATATACTTACAATCTGTTGCCATGCCAACAAAGATACATTTTTTGAAGCGACATTCCTGGCACTGATTTCTTGTTACTTTGTCTATCACACATTTTCCTTCATATTTACAGGAATAGGTTGGATGGAGGTTCTTTTGAATGGTTCTTCTAAAAAAACCCTAAGTGCAAGACATAAATACATTGGAAAACATTAGCACTGAGCAATTTTTAAAAATTGGGAGCTGCTTTGGTTTGTTAGACATGTATCTAAGTATGCAAGATAACACACTTAATTCCCTGAAACTCTCAAAACTCTCAAATCTGTTTTATAGTGTGTAGCATTTCTCTTGATTTTCCTTAAAAATTAAAAACACATAGACATCTTAGGTAAGTACAGGTGTAAGTAATGCTGTCTTGAGGCACAAATACTGTGTACATGTCTTCTCATAGTCTTATGTTTTACTGCATTAAATTTTTTTTGTATATGTAGTATTTTATTTTGAGCCCCTTTCCAAATTCTGTAATCATCTTGAAGGATATTAAAAGGCATACACATAGATTTAATTAAAGAGCAGCTTCTGCAGATAGTAAGAATGGTGGTGTGTTTGTGCTATTAAAGGATTGAGCACAAACAGTTCTACTCCTTTCTTTCCATAAAAGCCAAATAACCAACCAACGAACCAACCAAATCTGGGCAAGACAAAGATTTTGCAAATACAGTCTACGCAATCTTTGACAACAGTGGATCCCTAATTTATAAATTATTTCTGATAAGCAGATTTAATTTGTATTTACCACAGAATTTCAAAAGCCCCATCACGACCAAAGATTCCTCTCTATATCTATCTATCTATCTATCTATCTATCTAATTTATCATAATACAGATATATATTCCAAATTTAAACAGATCCTAAGACCACATGAACTAATGCAACTCCACTGAATTCACTCATTTACACACCCCATAAAGCCTCGTTGTAGGTAAAGAAATCAGCTAAAATTTATCTCTGAACATTATGGACATAATCTCAGTAATAATTTCAACATGACTTTTCTCACTGACTTTCGCAAGGGCTGGATAAACTCCCCAAGACTGCAAGATACGAACAAGATAGGCTGTAAAGCAAGAAATTTAGACTTCACTTAAATATCAAGTTTCATCATTATTTGAGACTGTCTACATTCAGCAATGCAGCGTGGGATCACCTTGATACAGAGAACACACTGATACCCTGGTCCTGTTTGACTGAGGCTGCTGAGAATGGCTTTGGTTTCAGTCAAAACAATGGCAAAATTCAAGTGAGATTTTACCTTATGAATAATCTCTTCAGCTGGGATTTTATCTAATGAATAGTCTCTTCACTTCAGTAGGTGAAAGGTCTGTTTTTAAATCATGTTAAATAACACCCAGTAAAATCTTACAGCAGTGTGCAATTTCTTTTAAAATAGAATGTTGAATTAACATGCACAGATAAGTCTGTATTTCAGCTTGTACTCCTAACTCCTGTGAAGACAATAAAAAGCCTTGTCCTCATTAGAGTTTTATCTTACAAGATTCAGCTTGAGCTAAAAGTACAACTCTTTCTTCCTTAATTATGTTAAGATCTGAAATGTTAATTAAACTGAGTGGCATAAAGCTTGTGTGAGAGCCTTTGCAAGACTGGGACCAGTTGTGTTGAGATAAAATCCAGGAAATGATGGGCAAGATATCCTTATGTGGGGTTTGGAATAAGTCTCAAACTCTCATCTACTGAACACCCATTTTTGGTTCTGTTCTCAACCCTGTGATGAATTCCTAGAGACAGGATCTGCCTCTCTCCTCCTTGAAGACCTAAGACGGCTGTAGACAACCAGGGTCACAGGGTTATCAATAGTTACTGCAAGAGATGGAAAAATCTCTAATGAATCTCAGCAAGTGAGCTTCTGTTTTCCAAACCTTGCACAGGATTTAATGTAGCTGTAGCTTTATGATGGCAAAGCTCTCCATCACCTGCGTTGGGACAGCCCATTTCACCTTCTCATTTCTTTGCATTTCTCAGAAACTTTTTTGCAAAACACCTTCTTCGTTCATCTCTAGACACAATGAGTTAAAGAAGCTGCTCTCTGTATCTGTCCAAACACTTCACCACAGAAGTGTTATTTTCATCAATAAAAGAAAGCACATTGTATTGTAGGCAGTAACTCTTCCTAAACTCCTTTGCTACGCACCTATATAGCAGTAGGTGCAATGGGTAAAGTCTGGAAAAACATATCAGTGATGTCAGAACTCACTGTTCATTTGTGTTTCAATCCCTCGCCATTGACTCTTCAGAAATCACATGTGAGGATGCTTTGTTCACAAAAGCACTTGCCAAAGCAAATCTTTGGCTGTCAGCCCTGATTATTCTTGTTACAAAACTAAAGTGACTTTGAGTAGAAGCAACGAGTAAATGACAAATTAATTGAAAATTGATTATATATATTGTGTATTGATAAAATATATAACTTTGCTGATAAATCATACAACTTGAAATGTGTATGCAGCTCCCCCAAGAAATTAATTACTTTTTGCAAATTGTTAGTTCAGTTCCTTATGCACATAAGCATTATTTTAAATTGTACATCAGACAGAAGAACTGCATCTGAAGATAAAGGCAGATTTGTATGCTATGTCTCTAAAATAGCTGGTAGGCATAAAACTAACTACTTGAGTTGAAATAACAAAAACCTTAGCAGGAAAGCCAGCAAGAGATACAGCTGTTCAGCTGGGAGCTAAGTATATTTCATAATGCCACACTGCTGCTTATGTCCCATTATATCTGAATTAAGTTGCATTCATACATGTTATGTATTGTTATCATCTGGTATACGGGACGCAAATGTGTAAGAATCACTTGTGCAGCTCCACTACTCTTTAAAAAGATACAAGTATTTTTTTCATACATTGTATGTATGTATAAAACCATTATGAATATTATCATGGATCTGCTATACATAGGCTATTTAGGTCTCTGTGCATTTCATAAACGTAACTTAGGGCAATGATGTACAACCAAAAGAACAACTTCAACACAATGTGTTGTACTGTGATGAGGGGCTCTAAAGCCAATCCAAACCCAAAATCTCAGATCGAAATGTTCCAGACTTTGTGGATGAACAGAATGAGACTTTTGTGGCTTAGTCTCATGACACTGGTCCAAGACATGTGTGGTCCCATTCATTTAGAAAAACAGTATTTTTTTATTTTCTGCAGGACAGAATAGCATTCTTACAGAATCTCAAGCTATTCAGGCAAATTCATGGCAGTGAAATCATGTAAGATGTGCCTGATACTGTTACTCAATTTTTTTATTTACTTGCCCAAAGCAATCTCCTTTTTAATTTAATTTTCCATGTAGTCTTGGAGATGCATTTTAGGGCTGAAAGCACATTTCAATATGCTTAAGTTAAAGAAGTCAAAATCTTTTTGAAATTATTTTGGTTGGGTGTCAATGCTTCCCAAAGTAGTATGGGTACATGGAAGGGATTTTGATTTTTGCTTCTTCACAGGGATGATGAGAGGCACTGGAACACTGCTAATCACTACAGACTCTTCATGGCCATAAGCAGAACCTCAGCTATTGCATAAACAGCTTCAGTGGAGTTGCTGGGAACATGCTGATGTACTCTGGCTGAGAATATGACTAAAGAAACGTTAAAAAACGGAAATTCAAAAGCTAACTGTTAAACAGCAACAACAACAATCTAAATTTCTTGTTTTCTTTTCAGAAGCAAACACGGCAAAAACCAACTATATTCCTTATGCATATGAAGAGCAGCAGCACGGCCAGCTACGGCTTATCATCAGTACTGGATGTTCTTGTTAGCTTCTAATCTGTCTTTATTTGATTTGACAGCACAGTTCAGGAAGTCTGTATAATGGAGGAGAGCTATTTCTGATTCCCACTTTCCCACTGCGCCATTTACCTTGCAACCTTCACAAGTGATGCAGCGATAATGATATCCGGTGGCTTTGTCCCCACATACTACACATAGCTCATCCTTGTCTAAGTAACTGGGTATATACCCTGCAAAGAAAAAGAGGATGTGGCATGTAAACTCCATGTAAAATTATATTATACATTTGATATAAAAAGATTGTATTAAAATCCACTGCAGAGCTTGTCTACCAGTGCCATACTTCTGAACTCACAGAATTTCCTGAATAAAAGTTCGTATTATGTTACAGACTTAATTAACACAGCCTATAAGATCTTCTACTCTTCAGACTGATTCAGTGTCTATTGGTCAAGAAGGAAAAGCTGGAACATGATTTCTCTCTCCTGAGTGAAATACTATCTCAGAAAATATTCATTACTTCAAAAGATTTGATGTGAAATAATAAAATAGCAGTTAAGATATACAATATAATTCTGTTCTATATATCAGAGAAAAACTCGATATACTTGTATACTCAGATGAGAACCCAGGTTTCAGTGTGACTGGGGGACTTGGTAGTAAGAAATATTTACTGACAGATGGTTTGTTTCAAAGCAGAGAGGTACTAGCAACATATTACCCAAGCTGTATTGATCACACCTGACCTGAATGTGTTCCACAGGAATACTTAACATAGCCCGAATTTAAAGCAAAATACGTGGACATTCGAATACATGTGTGTGTGTGTATACGTGTATGTGTTGGAATGAAATTTTCTCTTCAGAAGTGGTTTACCAGATCCAGCCAGTGAAAACATTCCTGCTGTGAAAAAAATTGGCAAGGTTTGGTTCTTTTTCCACAATGACATTTGTTTTGAAAACACAAACATATTTTCAATTTGAGCAAAAAACCAAAACAATTCTGATGGCAAGCAAAAAGTAATTGTAACTACAGACAACTTTTAAACGGGGTAAAATACAAACCTTTCAAAATCAATGTTTCCATGACTCATGGACTTAGAGTTTGGAACTTTACCTTCTGAAAAATCTCACTGTGAAGACGTAACATGGAGATCTCAGATTCCCTTTGAGGGCAGAGAGAAAAGTGCACCTATTTGTATAACTGTGTAAGATTACTGGAGTATAGTAAACATTTCACAGAATCCCACAATGGCTGAGGTTGGAAGTCACTTTTGGAGGTCAACTGCTCCAACACCCCTGCTCAACACAGGCCCACCTAGAGCCAGCTGTCCAGGACCATGCCCGGACAGCTTTTGAGTATCTCCCGGGATGGAGACTCCACAACCTTTTTGGGCAATCTGTGCAAGTGCTCTGCTCTGTCACCTTCAAAGTGAAAAGAAAATACAATTTTATTATTCTCAGAAGGAGTTCCCTTTATTTCGATTTGTGCTCATTGCCTTTTGTTCTGTCACTGGGAACTGAGAGGAGTCTGGCCCTGTCTTCTACAGTATGTACACACACTGATATGCCCCCTTGAGCCTTTTCTGCTCCAAGCTGAACAGTCCCAGCTTTCTCAGTTAGTCTTCATAGAAAGATGCTTCAGTTCATCATCTTTGTGGGCCTTTGCTGGGCTTGCTCCAGGATGTCTGTGACTTTCTTGTACTGGGGAGCTCAGAACTGAACCCAACACTGCAGATGTGTTTCACTAGAGCTGAACAGAAGGGAAGGATCACATCCCTCAAGCTGCTGGTGACGATTTTCCTAAAGCAGACCAGGATGCAATTTACCTCCATTGCTTCAAGGACACATTGCTGGCCCATATGCAACTTGCTGCCAACCAGGAACCCCCAAGAACTGGGATTCACCCTGCACTGCTGTGTTTATTATTTCTCCCCTAGTGCAGAATTTGGCCTTTCCCTTTAATGAAGTTCAAGAGATTCCTCTCATCCCATTTTTATAGCCTGTCTAGGTTGCTCTGAATGGCAGCACACCCATCTGGTGTTCCAGCCGCTTCTCCCGGTTTTGCATCAACTGCCAGCTGTCTGAGTGGAATTTATGAGTGCAGTGAAGGAGAGTCCTTTGGATGTGGCTGCCTGTAACACGACCCTTTGCCACTGGCTTGCTGAATCCATCTGTAGCACCACACGTGAGGCCAGACATGAAGCTTGCTGTCTTTATGCAGCCCTCACAGCAGCACGGGTTGGTACAGCTTGGGGATTTGGGACACCAGTCACTTGGAGGACAACCAGCAGCAAGACTCAGGGCAGCAGAAGGCTGTTGGAGAATGCTGCAAGAGGTGTGATCATCATGTTCACGCAACTAACATGTCAGAGGCTCTGCTTAGTAACAGACAGTTTAAATTAAAGTGCCTTCCTAAGGCTATGCTTCCAGATGTTCTCCAGAAAGGAAAGCCCGAATCAGAGACAAAACACTTGAAGCTAACTGAACTTAAAATACTTAAACTTTATGGAGGCTGGTGAGCAAATCAGGAGAAAGCAAAGAAGGCAGAAAGTATTTGTATGGCCTAGTTTGAGTGTAATTATGAGAACCTCAAATTATAGAGAACATATATCCCTCTTCTCTAAAATGAGGAAGAAGTAGTACTTGGAAGCCATGCCTGGATATGGGCATCTCAGGTCTGCCAATATTCCTACTGACATCTGAAAGGGGAGTAGGGGAATGAGCTGAGATCTTAATGTTGTATCCAGCCAGTCTACAAGACACCAGACAACCAGATTTATGTTCAGGCTACGTTTCTCCATGATGAACAAGTTATGCTTGGATAGACTGTGGCCATGTGACATTGAGGGATGAGAGACAGCAGGGTTTCAACTCTAATTACATCACTGACTCCTAATAGACACTGTGCCAGTGGGGGATTAGCAGAGGCTATTATCTCCATCCTGCCCCCACTTTGCTCACACCTGCCATTGCACATGCAACACATACACAACATAGAGCTGATAGAGTGGGCAGAAGATGCAGCAAAGGGATGCAGAATTTTCCCCTAAATTTCTCATAAAGATCAATGGGTTCTTGTTATTGCTGGTTACTACCATTCATGAAACACAGACTTTGCATAGCATAAAGTACGTCCTCTAAAATTCAGTATCCCTGGTTAGCTTCCTCAAGAATTGCTTCTGAATTAAATGCCTTGATACTTCATTATTATACAAATTGGTTAGTGCTGTTCATGTAATGGCAACTTGTTCTACTGGAGGAGCAGGAGACCACTTGTCTAAACCGCTTCCTTGAATATATACAGTAGGTCATGCATATGACCACTGCTGTCCATCTCCCTCCTGGAGTTTCATGATTTTATCCAATATAGGAAACAGTTTCCAACCTGGCAGAAGACACAATCTCCTACAGGGACTCTTAGAGATTAAAAATGGCATCCTTACATGCAACCACATTCCCAATTTTCTTTCATCAGAAGCATTAAATGCCACCTACTTAAGATACCTATATATTATGTTCAGTACTTCCACAGGATTGAGCCTATGTCACAAGGGAAGCACACACTTGGAACTCTTCTAGGGATTCAACAGGAAACAAGAATAGAAAAATCTTATCCCAAGAAATCATTGGCAACAAAAGTATGCAATACACATATCTTTTCTTTCTATTACAGTTTTCTATACTTATAAGACTTCTTCCAAGAGCTAATGGGGTCAGAAAAAGCTAGCATGGGAAAACTGGACCTTCAGTAGTATTTTTAAAAGATACAGTTCAGACAAATATCACTGCAAAAGGAGTAAGTGGACTTACATTTAGTTCCCACAAACACTAATGTTCACTCTAAGTAATCTCTAGTAGTTGCAAATTTCCTGTATGACCTCTGTATAAATTCAATACAATTTCATTTGAAACACGTGCAGATAAACAGACTTAGTACATTTTCTCTGCTTCTCAGACTTAGAAACAGTATTAGCAGGAAGAAATTCAACACATTCTAAACATGGTACCAGCATGGAAGAAATGAATACTGCAGTGGAGATTCTTAGGGAAGCCATGGACAGCAGCAGAGTCGTGTGTTAGATGTTTTGAGGAAGGGGCAGAACAATAGACTTGTCTCATTCTTTGCATCATCATTAGTAACTTGTCTCTCATATCAACAAGTACTTTTGCTTTGTGTGTGTGCAATAAGACTGAGGCAAAACCAAAAACTCCCATGTGGAAAAACAGATGCTGTCTGGACAGAGTAACCCAGGTGCTCTCTTACTACAGAAGAATGTCTGATAAATCTCATGGGAACATCAGGTAGGTTCCTATTTCAGGTACTCGTAATTTATCTTTTATTTCTTGGTCAAAACCTTTTAAGTAAATAGCTAAGAAGAATGGTTCGAGAGCAACACCAATCTCACTGAATAGTACAAAACCAGCCAATATTGTTCCTTGTTGTTTCAAGTCTCTGCTGTATTCAGCAACCTCATGGACTATCATTTGTTGCATCCTGTATGATCCTGCAAGTTAATTATCTGTCAAGTATGACTTGACATTGTTTACCCGATGCCTACCTTGGATCTTTGTTTTGAGTGGAGAATAATAGTGAATGACCTTGATCTGCCATGTCTGCTGTTTCCCCTGTAGCCTAAAGTAACACCTTTGGTCCCCAGACTCCCACCTGCCAGTCTGCCTAATCTTACTGTCTTGGCAAGGCTAAGCACACAGAAGGACCAGTTGCCCCTCTCTAGAAGAATATGCCATATAATCCATTACAGCCAATCTTGAGAGCGTTTTAAATCAAAACTGTAGCTTTGTAGAGGTATGGCAGGAAACAATTCCCTTCAACAGGAAAATGTAACAGGAAATGTATGTCTGCCCCAAGCAGCCATAAGGACAGAAGGAGATCTGCTAACCTATGCAGTCATCTGAGGTATTCCTTCATTAATACTGTATGCATGCACTCTTGAACTACCATTTGCAGGAATGATGCCTTAAAGCAGCATCTATGACCCTGCACAGTGTAACGGCCTGGAGAGACACAAATGAGACACTCAGTGGCTATTCCTCCATGCAACAAGGCAAAGAAAAACTATTTCAATTACAACAAACTCTGAAAAATTATAGTGTTTCTTTTTCCTCTGTACCAGGTACACATTAACAACAACAACAAAAAAAGCATATTTTGAGAAAAGTAAAGAACCAATTTCAGTTTTGTTAAAGTATCACTGCACATACTTTATATCTCCAGGTCTGTACAGATAATGTGATATTTGCCTAGGGAATTAATCCACACTTTAAAAACATTGTTGAACCAAACGGGATTTGACTACCAAACAGGGATATGAGTAACACTGATGCAAACAAATTACACCTGTCTACCAGATGTTCATTGTTAGCTTGTCCTAATCCACCACAGATTTATAGTTTGCAGGCAGAAAATACCATTTTTTGCTATTGCAGAAGGACACTCACATTTCAAGACCATTATTCAGTATTTTAATTTTCACTGTACACTGGCAAATTCATGTATTAAATATATTCCCTGAAATCTTTCTTTCCCCTGTCTGGTATGGTTTGCATGACTAGAGACCACTCACTAAAATGAGGAGTTAGAACTTACCAGTAAGCTGGTATTCACTTACCAGACGCTGCAGTATGAAAATGAAAAAGATGAAATTAATTATTACCTTGGGAATCCCTAACTGTATTAAAACTGAAATGTAAATTTGTACTGCTGTTCTATTGCTTTCATAGTCACCTTGAACTCTTTACAAATTATAAAAAATTACAAGGACCAGCCATACATCATCTTTGACATACTTGTGCAGAAAAATCTTAAATGGAGTGTTTGTTGGTGAAAGCATAGAGCCAAGAGAGAAAAAGCATACTCCATTCTTATTTGTGCTATTATCAACATTGATCTGAAAGCCTCGTCTGATACACTGATCCTTGTTTCCCACTTTCTTTAAATTACTCCCACTGAGAAAAATGCCTTCTTTCTCCTTTGAGCTTGGAAGCACTGAGAATGTTACTGAACAGATTCACACTTTTCTTGTTAGCTAACTGGCTTGCTCGTCCTCAATTTTGATCTTTGTTGACATTCTTTGATTTATGAAATTACAAAAATTTGGCAAAAGATTCTGCAAAGACCGAATCTGAAACATTTTATAGCCCCTTTTCTCTCAACAACTTTTCAGTGTATTAGCTCTGTTCCTTAGGCTGAGCCAGAAACCTTATCAACAACAGTGCTTTTGCAGAGAATGTGCTCAACACATTTTAGCCCAAACTGTGTTATCACTTAAACTTCTGCAATCAGTACTGGACCTCCAGCCATTACCAACTACAGGTACAAAACACACCACTTCAAGGGTCAGATCATGCCATTACCCGACCCCTCAAATTATTGAAATGTTTTTAGAGACAGTATCTGAGTACCACAAGAGAGTTATTTATTTAGAAATGAAGCTTCACTGAACAAAGCAAAGTACAACTTACTTCACTTTCTCATCCTTCTTCTGGTTGTGGAAAGGTTACAGTAAAAGAGATGAAAACACATTATTTCCATCGACTTTTTATTATGAAAGAAACAAAACTCCAAATGCATAATGATTTATGCAATGGATTATGCAATTTTTCTTAGTGCTATTTCCTTAGATGGGTGGTCAAGAGCAAAATTAGTATTTTTCAGCCTTGAATAATCATTAGCATACTGGGAGCTGCTCTGCTGCAAAGACCAGGATGACAAATTCTCAGTGTTTCTCTAAATTGATTATATCCACACACACTCCCTGCATTGATGAGATGACATTTTGGCATAAGCTTCATGTTACTTTTTCTTAGCTGTTTAGAAAGTTCCCTAATGCTTTCACACTGCTGAGAACTCAGTTTGGACTAATTCAGTTTGCATACTCTAGTACCCATACAGTAGGTATTCGCAGCTGCACGTTAATCGCCTGACAAAACATAAAGGGAAATAATTACGGCAAATACAATTATAAAAACAACAATAATAACAACTTTCAAGGCCCCGTTCTCCCACCATACCAAGGGACCTTCAAAAGATGGCATTTACCTCACCAGTATCTCACTGGTATCTGGGAAGCAAGGTGAACTGCAGGGACGAGGAGTCGGCTCTGCTACAGCCTAAACTCAAGAATCCCCCCCCTGCAAACCCTTGGTTGGGGGGCAGCCTCTGCTTACTGCTCTCCGCCCCACAGAATCTGAAGTTAAAGCCTAACCTCACAGACACTTGTGGACATCCTTCATTAACCTTGTCCAGGAAATTACTGTGCAAAGGAAAGCGAAAGCCAGTTTTAACTTCGCAGACATCTCTCCTGTGTTGTCCAAATGTCCAAAACACTGTGCAGACACCAAGTGCGGTGAGACTGAGGTTTCTGGACTCCTGTACATATTTCTTTTGTACCTTCCTAGCTGCATTATCTCCTCCCTGTTGCTGGGTACACCTCCTCACAGCATAGATGGTGTGAGGAGATCCAGGGACATTTTTGCCTGTCTGCTCGGCCTTGGCACAAGGGCAGGGGGCCACAGGCTCCCCCAGAGCATCACCCATCCAGCATGCAGTGCTGCAATCTCACCATGGCTGACAGCACTGTATGAGGGGGGAAATATTCCAGTTTAAGCTCTCTGGGATAAAACAGCACCTCATTCTGACGACGATGAGCCCTGTTCTGCCTATCAGATTTCACAGAATTACGCAGAAAACAAAGTGTATCTGGCCGCCTGTTTCCTAGGGCAGGATCAGGTCTGAAAGGGCTTCCTTAATAAAACAGTAAGCTCTTGCACAAATGTTGTGCTGTCACCTTTTAACAGCATACACCAGAGCACAAAAGGTAATGGAGCAACAAGTAGATGCAAAGCTAAACCCACATCTCCACCTCTTGATTTTCTGGACTACAATTCTTTTCTTTAAAAGTTAATTCTTTCATCGGAATTTCTGACAGATAGTCAGGAAATAATAGTTTTTAATGTACTGTAATAACTGAAGCAGCTTTCTTATATTTAGAATAACTGGCTTTGCTTTATAAATGGTTTTTTTTCCCCCCTTAGTGATACATTGCTGGGGTCTTTTGTTCCTGTTTTTCGAGTTATTTTCTGAATTCTTTTGAAGTGACATAAAAATAGAGAAGTAATTAAATATGCTTTCATAAATTATAAGCTTTTCAGCATACAAAATGTTGATTTTTTTTTTTTCTTCCCGGGGGAAAACAAGACTTTAACCATTTGGTAACTAGCAAGAATTCTGATAGGAAAAGAGTCCATGTGCTACTGTAAAGTACTATCTGATTTGAACAGCACATTATTAAGATTATGACAAATTTTAGACGCTAACAAAAATACCAACTGCAACAATCAAGAATCCTCATGAACACCTGTTTAGGGACTTAATTTTGTTTTAATGGGCTATTACCAAGGCTTCTCTAACAAACTCACTCGCTCCCCCAATCAATTCTGGATCAATACAGACACACATGCCCCGTGAAAAGCCTTCTGTTCTTAGGACAGGATTAAAAGATCTGTTAATTTTACGATAGCTTGCTTAAAAGATGGAAATTAAAAAAAAAAAAAAGAAAAGAGAAGATGCACATGTTCCATGCAGTTTAGATCTCTTCTGCTTATCAAACTCAACATTTGCATAGGTTTGACAGAAGGGAGGCCACTTTTTATTGATTATCACAGAAATAAGGCTCTAAAGAATCCCAGAACACATTGCTCAATCTCTGTGAATGATCAATTAAAATCCTGCTCGAGAGTCAGCTTCCACCAAAATTCACCGCCATTTCCTAGTGAAACTGAGGTGGTAGAAAAAAGGGCAGACAAGCAGTTTTTAAAAACAACTCTGTATTCTTTCAAACAAACAAGTACAAAAACTTTACACAGGGCAGGCGTCAGGTGTCTGAGTACTGAAATAACTTAAAGCTCTGATCTAGGTGTATCAATTATTATTTGTAACCTTTAACATTATGAAAATGCATTCCTTCGGTGACTTTGCAACAGCAAGTCTTTATTTCTTCTAAGTTAATCCTGAGATAAATTTTTTCTTTAACCAAAAATAGGAGATGGGAAAAGTCTGCAAAGGCTATGAATTCATTAATTAAAAGCCAACAGCAGATAAATAGCCTTAAAAAGCATTTAAAATGTTGCACAACACAAAAACATGCATTATCCACAAACACATTTAGCCTCCAATTTGATCATGTTTCTACAGCTTCCAAGAAGGATTTTAAAAATAATTTTCTTTATTATGAAATACGATATTGTTCACAGTATAAAATTAAGACATTTTTCTATCAATCATACAGATTTATTGCTTCAAGGGTTAATGAATATTTTTTGCCCATAGGAAAATATTTCAGTTTTCCATGTAGTTAATAAAATTAAACAGTCTACTTTTCACTACAAAGATACTTCAAAAGTGGTAAATGGTGTTTTCTTTATCTCTCTGGTTACATCAGATTCATCTGGATTTTGGAAAACTGAATACAGAAAATCTGGTCTTATCACAACAGAACACTATTTTGGTATAACATACTGTTTATTTTTCTTCTTTAATAATTTAATGATTTTAAAGAAACACAGAGAATACTTTGTATGTGTCAGTTCAGCTGTCCGAGTTCAAAACAAACAACATCAAAAACATTTCCAAGTGTTTGTTGGTGTTTTGGGCTCTTTTTAAATCTCCTTTGCTTACTTGAAAGCAAAAGAATAAATTCTAAAAACTGGCAATGATTTAACCCTGAGGGACCAGACACTGCACACGTCTCACAAAAATACTGATTTGGATTTGCAATCTTTTGGATGCAAAGTCGTCTTTCTTGCATAGATATATTCTTGAATTTTCAGTCTTTTTTGCTCTGCATAATCAGAAACTCGTGGTTTTCACTGAAAACATAGTAATTCAAACACAATCATTTTCCCATACATATTTACAGTCTTATTTTCAAAATCTTTTGCCTGAGTTGCTGAGCAAACAGAGTTCACATTTACTGAAAACAAGGACTTAGTTTGTATGTAACCAGAAACATAGCTTTAAGATGCAGAATATATAATGACGACATTTCAGAAGAGAAACTTTCTTATCGAGCTCACTGGTGAATAGCAAAGGAACTTAATAGCCCAGGAAAGCAGAAAAAAGCGCAATATATTTGCAAATGTCTCTTATAGATTAAGAAAAAGTGCTTGGAAATCCTCATCGCTCACCGAAAACCTTACAATCACCTAGCAACCTATGTTAGTGCTGCTTTCAATTTTGAACAGGCAGCCTTCACATTCAAAGATGCATCTGAACCAACTGATGCAACTGTAAGTTTAAAGCAAAACAAAAACAAAAACAGAGGTTATTTTTTTTTTGGTATTTAAATAAAATGCCCCTACCTTTCTTCTGAGAGTACGATGGCGACTGCACTTGAGAAAAAGTAGGTTTTTCTTCTGTGAAAAATTCAGGTTGGTTGTACTGATTCAGGGCCACGTCCATGTCAGAGTACTCGCTTTTAAACACGTTTCCAGGGTAACTACAGGTATAAGGCTGATTCACCGCCCAGGCCTGTTCCATATATATGTTGTTACTGTGCAGGACCTGAGCATCACAACTGCTGTAACCCTGATTATCTTCGATATATGTGCAATAATCAGTGGACTGCATATAGCAATTGCTACCAGCAGCTGGGTGCACTTCATATATTTCTTGCATACAGTAGTTCATTTTGTTAGCCTATCTCAGCTTCTACTTTACGTACACACACACATGCATACACATGCAGGCATGCATACACATGGATCGGGAGAGGAGCAATGAATATACACCAACAAAGTCAGCTGCAGAACAGCCCGTTTTACTTTGGATGTGCTAAAATCCTATTTATATCGGGATGGCTTGTGAACTCCCCTGCCAGTCAAACATATTGGGAAGCAGATTTATGACAGTCAAAGGTCTTAATCTGTGACTGTAAGTTAATTCCAAGGGAAGATGGCAGTCAGGTAGCAATGACCACCAGACAAAGAAGTGACATCCTGACAACCCTCCTGTTCCCCTGTCTGTCTGGAATAATCATTTTATAAACCATTTCCAGCCTTTTCCAATATGATTAGAAAATGATTACTAAGGCGAGGACACAGTTATGTCACTGTAGTTGTCAACTTAAGTGTGAAGAATTATAAAGACTGCTTAAGAACTCCCAGAGGGGATACACTGAAAATCCTAAAATCAATAATCCTGTTTTTCAGCATTAAACCATAGAAAATCCAATAGTACTGTGCTGATGACCCGAACAGTTGTCTAGTTTTACAAAATTTAGCAACTTAATCTGTCATCAGCTTTATTGATTTTGTTTTACAGAATTACATGCATGAATCTCCCCAGCCTTCCACACGCACACAATCCTCCCCACTGCCTGGTAATGCATTTACGGGAAAGCAGCTTTTCTAAACTTCAGTGATTTCAAGAAGTAATTTCTATTGAGTTCAACAGGTGGGAAACTTCAAAATAATATAATCAGCAAAAAGAACACTGCTTAAATATTATCAATAAGCTAATTGCTTTGCTATTCTGCTTTGTTATCTCTTCTGTTCCAGTAATGAAGTACTTTTAAAGAGCCTCTTTTTTGATAACAGAGCGAGAAAAGGAAGGAAGGTTTTTTGCTCATTTTGGCTCGTCTGTGAACTATGAACATGTCAATGCGACTACAACAAAAACTGTATGATATCTTAATTGCTTAATGCACCCCAAACTTCAATATGGTTAATATACCTTCTTTAATTAGCCATTCTTTTTTGATCTAAAACAATTTATTTTTAACTTATATTAGCTGCTATTTGGTTTTTTTACTAGGAAAAATGTGTTTTTTCCTTACAGAACAGCTAAGATACAGTAAAACTTGTGAAGCCAGTAACAAAATGATATTCCTTTCTAATATCTGTTCTAATTATTAGGGAGCTGAATTATTACTGATTTGATAATGAGAGCTTTCTTATTTCATTCATTTTAAACTAAAGGACTGCCAAAATTACCGTGTAACTTGGTCATTTTTCTTCTAGGATGTTAAGCATACATCCAACGATCTTAATGAACACACTATTAAATAGTCCTCAAAAGTTCAGTAGGTAAGAACTGGGCATGACATATACATATTTTTCCCTATCCGATATTGGTTAATATTTCAGACTAATAAAAGGAGCCAACAGAGAAATATTTTCCCTTCCAACAAACAACCATAACTAACCTATTTAAATAAGCAGCATTGCCAGTTAATGTCTAATTAGTACCAAATTCAGGACAAGTCCTTCCAAGGATCAGAGAAGTTAAAATTCATGCTTGGAGCTTTCCCCCCCCTCTAACTATAAAAGAAGCATCTTTAACATGCATTTCTTATTAACTTGTTCATAAAATAATAGTACATTTGGTAAGTCGAACTGAACTTCATTGAGATTTGTGCTACTGAAGTCAATAAAATTGCCTCCAAAATGAACTTATTTTGCTAAAGCTCTAGAAAAACTAACATTTTATTTTGTTAAGAGGACTAACAGCTACTGAAATCCAACAAGTAAAACCCTAATGAACCCTCATTCATTTACCATTATCTAAGTCAACAAATACCATTGTAAAATACAGTGTGAAAAAGCACACAATAAAAGCTAATTTTCATTTCGGTTCAGGCCCATCATCTATACTTTACAAACAGTGAGTTTGTGATAAAAAGCGTGTCTTGTGCAGGATCTGATTCTTCAATAATGGATGTTCGGCACTTCATAAAAAACTCTTGTGTTTCTTTCAAGAAATTCTGCGATAGTTGTTTACACAGAAACCCCCAAACCATTCCCACTGAGGTGATGGGTTGGTAGTCCTGTAGTGCATGTAACATATATAGCTTGCTGAGCTTCCTTCTCCACACTCCCAATAAAATATTCCCAAGTACAGTACCTGGGTTGTTAGTTTATCACAAAAAGATCCCCTGTACTACCAACAGGAATTTACGTAGAGCTCCCACAGAGGTTAGGCTGTGTTTTACAGGTTAGCAGAGCACAATACCTAGATACTTTTACACCACTCAGAAAAGCTTTGGAGAACTAGGCTTTAAATTCTTCGTGGGAATATTTCCCATGTGGATTTGCTTTGCCAGCAAAGTCAAACTTCCCATGAATCTTTTCTTGTTTTTTCACCCTCTGATTGGATTTAGGTTTGTCACTGAAAAACTAAACAGAATTGAAACCTTGTGTAGACAGAGCTGTTCCAGCCAGGACAGCACCTGAGGAAATGGTATTTCAACATGGCACAGCCTGCGACTTACTTTCCGTTCCAAAATAAATCCCTCAAACATTTCTTGTTTTCTATTGCTATGTCAATAACGCTTAGAAATGTGTCACATGTACTATTTTTGTCAAGAGTTACTTTAATACTGCAAGGAAATTAAATTACATGAAACTGTGAAGGATGAGGAGAAAACAAAAAAATGAATGAAAGACTTTTCCATCAAACAAAAAAAATAAAGATGAACACTGCCAAGAAATGTGGGTTCCTTACCTGTGATATGCTAATATTAAAGAGATTTATAGCACTGCAGATTGTTGTTCCCTTGGAAACAAATCAGTTTGAAGAACACTGCAAAGATTTTAAAAACTGAAATATTCCCAAAATATTTTCATTTTAATCTTTTAGGGTCCAATCCTGTAGGTTCATTTCATGTACTCCCTTGAATTAAATTGTCTGATACAAGACAGTCAGACAGTGTCTTTATCAAAAGTCTGAAAGTGGAGTAGAATAATATTAACAGTTTTTCTTTGTTTTGCATTCAAATTTGAATATTCGTGTCTTTACATCATGTCATGTTGAGCTTTCGTTGCCTCCAGCAATGTAATATCACATTTGGAATTTTATTAGTTCACAAGTGTCTGATTATGTGAACACATGGAAGTTAATCACCATCAGAATAAACCCTTCAATTCAAGCAAACAGGCCAGTGATAAACCCAGAAATTTTTATACTGTAACAGCAGAGGATCCAAAGCTCGAACCTCTCACAGCCTGAGGTGTTAGTTCATTGCTCTGAAAAAGGCAGAAATTACTTGTTGAACATGGGCCTGGAATGCCCCAAAGGTTTTTATATACTCACCCTGGTGTAAATTAGAAGTGTAGCGCAGTCAGTGATACTAACTGGACAGCCAGAAATCAGGCCTAGAATGCCTGAAAAGGGGAGTCTGCAGAAGAGACCACCTTACACTACACCATTCAGCTCTTCATTGACTCCTGTTTTACAAATTATGACTAAGACTTTCAATTACAAACAATGAAATACCCCCATTAAGATGCACTTCTGTTGTGACTTAGCTCAGTTACAAAACCCACCAAAATGAACCCACAGAAATGTTAAGGAAAGACAAAAATCCTGTGGATGATCCTCTGGAAGCTACAGCCCAAACAACAGAGGTCCCCGACACAGAAAAAAGAAATATCATTCAGTGCAATCCAATCTGCTGTGGCATATTACCTGCAAGAGTCCTATTCTCCTGACTTTTTCCAAACTGTGCATCCCTGGTCTAGAGTCCTGGGTATTGCAGTGCTGCAGATAGGGCCCCTGCACGCCGTTCTAAAAGATACTGTCGGTATGTGGGAGGTATTGCAGAGCATTCAAATCAGTCAGGGCAGAGTGCCACTTCTAAAGGACCAAATGGAAGGATCTTTTGTTGGTTGCTGTTCAGACTTCATGCATAAAGATGAATAAAAATCGGGTATTTGGTAAAAATTTTTGCACATTTAAACATGTAGTTGAGGGATTAAACATACCGTTCTGAACTCCTCACAGTTTTGAATGCCTGTATTATCAGCTCCTAGTTTTGTAATACAAAATTTTACATGTTACAAAATAACTGTTATATCTCCTATTTATAGATTTCATTGTTGCCTGAATTGTCTCAGCCACCTCTGATGGTTTTGGGGAAAAAGAAAAAGAAATTAGATCACTGCTTTTCTAAGCAAGCACAAATCTGCACTTTCAAATTTTGGGCCACATCCCAGACAGATCTTCTCATATCATACGGAAAATATACTGAAAACTGTAACAGCTTTTGCGCAAAACTAATGTGGCTTTTACAACACACGAGTTGACAAATACAGCTATCTCAGTGCCCACACAATGAATTCTTTAATGTGTGTATTTGCACCACCTTATTCATTCACTTTACGCACTATGATCAAAGACTCAAAATGGTTCCTCAGAAGTATGACTATGCAAACTTACTGTTAGAGATTAAACTAAGAAAACCTCAAACATCAGAATCCAAAATAACAACAAGCTTTTGCAAGAAATCATAAGGTACAAAGGATTATGGAGTTCTAGTGCTGAAAAGTCACAACAGCATTTGACAATTCCTGGAGTAGGTCTCAGTGGAAAATAAGACACTAAAAAATCATCATTTTGTCTATGCTACATTTATTATAGCAGTTGAAAGGAAAAAAGCTAAATCTGACATAAAATAATGCCTTTCTGACATAAAATAATTTCTTTGGGTTTGCAACAGATGCAGAAAGATTCAAACTAGCCGTGTGCGGTACAAACCAGAGGAAAATCTTACTTAGACAACAGCACACCTCTTTTCTCCACATGTACCAAGCTAATAATTTCTCTAAAACTGCTCCTCTCACAAAACCCACTGTACCTCAGTTATGACATGACACTAAATTTGTCTGTGACTCATAAAATGCCAGTGTGATGTGCCTTTTATTGAAATACTTCAGACTCATTAGTCTGCTTGGATAACAAAGAATGTCATAGTTTATATTTAAACTTTCAGATTCACTACAATTCCCGTTATCCCTCAAAATATTTCCGACACCTTGAATAAATTTGGTTAAAAGAGAATGGAGCTTGCTCTTTCCTGATCAGGACTCCTCCAGGGCTTGTGCATGCTTTTTCTTGCACTATTCATGACACGGGTAGGTAGCACAGAGTCTCATCAACGCTTGTTGAAAGCGCTTGCTCCTTGAGACGTCAGCCAACAAACGGGCTAACAAAACTCCTGAATAATGTCTGACAACTTTTAAGACGGTCCCTGAACAAATATTACTAAAAGTAATTATAGACCTGTGACCCAGACAACCCAATTTGTTAAGCCTCCCCATATATCATAATTGGAAGACCCTGTTAGCAGACATCAGTTAATTACAGAGCTTATCTCTTGAGAAAGTAATGGCCAATACTTAAAATGTGTACCTTTTTTGAGTCATTCACTACCTCAACTTCACATGAAAACATCAAGGTAAGAAGTTTCATTTGTTCAAAAATAAAACCAAGCAGAAAGCAGGCTAATTTAGCTTGTCATAACATAATTAACAGGCTCCTGGATGGGACTGTCTGGGTTTGGTAGCCTCCTGACAGCCTTTAGTAAGACGTTAAAGCGATCAACACCTGACATCTGTTAGCAAAGAGGCATTCTGAGGTAAAGCACAACTAAATCTAAAGAAATCAGGTACTTAGACCAGTTTAACTTTTTCATGAGGTGATATCCTGCCTGACACTGTAATCTTTCTTCCTGGAGTGACGCAAGACTTAAGTAAAAGAAAACAACTTGTAATCCCCTCCCTCCCAATATACAGTAATTATTTTTTAGGCAAAGAGCAATGAAGAAGAATTTATCCAAGTTTATAAAGGAATAAGAATAACTTAGGCACTACATTTGTGCTAATACCTTAGCAACTGTGATTCTTAAAAGGAATTCCTTCAGTGTGAACAAAACAACCTGAGAGAAAATGGTTTATCCTCCTGACTAGTGAGGCAGAGAATATTCCTAACAAGAAGTCCCACTTGAGCTCGGTACCTGCACTTACTGAGGCTTTGGGTATGGTTAGTAATAAGAAAGAAGGCAAACAACACAGTCACAGGTGGGAGCTGAACACCCTGAAAGCAGAAAAGAATGCTTTCTTTTGTCTTTGCATTTTAATGTATCAAAGATATGCTTTATTAAAAAAGGCCAGGTTCAGAAAATATTTTTGATCAGCTTATAAGCATCACAAAGAGAGAGACAAATACTTTTTAAAAGCCCTAAAGTAAGAAATATTATTTTGTATTAGGTATCACACAAAAACCCCCAGTAAGCACTCATCACATTGCCATAATGGCTCTTCACGAAACTATTAAATTAAATAGAAGAGAAAACTAAAAACCACAATTACCACTGATGAAAAAAAAATTTAAAAAAGGTTGGTAGCAAGAAAAAACCCCCACATAATAATGCTTTTAGCAATGGCCAAACCCCTGACAGTAAACAAAGACATAACCTGGTTTTGCTTTGTTTTGTTTTTTTCTAAACGCAGCATTTGCTGTGTCCTGCATGATAACATTATTTACCTTTACACTTTTTTTCTTCTTTTTGGTATTCCTGGGCACTTGACATGATTTGAAAGTTTGCTTTTGTATGGCCTGGCTGTAAAATTGTACTAGTCCAAGATGAAGCATGTAGGCATTGCGAAAGCTGCTGTCCATTCTTCTGGATATCATAATTTTTGAAGTGTCTTTTCCCACAGAAACGATTTTCTGTTATGCCCACTAAATTCCATTTCTGATTTCTGTCAGGAAGGTGAACCAGTCTGTCCCACAACAGGAGGCCACGTC
Source organism: Corvus kubaryi (assembly GCF_017639235.1). NCBI lineage: Eukaryota > Metazoa > Chordata > Aves > Passeriformes > Corvidae > Corvus > Corvus kubaryi. The sequence goes on along the minus strand of NW_024581137.1, from coordinate 20,764,277 downwards.
CTGGATGTTTGGCAAATATTGCAGGGCTACAAAATGTTGGCTTTGCCAAAATCTTGCTCAGGTGTGGAGTTTTGGAAAGCAAGTGGTTCCCCAGCTCTCCTGATGCTGTGGTATTCCCGTGCATCTCCACTGGACTGCACTGATATGATGCAGAACCTTTCAGCCATGCCCATTCAGCCACCATAGTTCCCCTTCGGTACAAGTAAATATAAAATTTTCCTGTCTGAGAATCCTGAAAAAGCAGGCAGATCTATGTGGACAGGCTAACACTAGATGTAACTTCCACAACATCACAACTGCAACATGGGCCCCAGGGCAAGTTACCACCGATTTATTGCCTTGCTCATATGATCATTTGAGGTCTTGTAGGTCGAGGCTGGTCGTGAACAATTGTCAGATACTTAAACACAAAACATCAAGGATTCAGCCTTGTTTGACTTTGCTCTTATCGTAGGCTGACCTGAGAGACACTCTGTTACCTAGGTATGACATTCTTATGTGGGCATGCTTAGCAGTTCCGCTTTTGCTACCTACTGCCTTTCTCTGCTTGTGGTCACAGTGGAGTATCAGAGATGCTAATTTTATCACAGGAGCACGGACACTTGGCTCTGGTGTGGATAATGAACAACACTAAAGCTGCATGATTTTATCTAACTGCTCATTACTTATTCTTTGGTATAGAAGAAACTGAGATACCACCAGCTGATAAATTTGTGAAACTAAATACAGCTCAGTTTCTATTTTTGGGCAGCAAAACTAAATTCCGTAGAAATGACCCATCAACAATAATATTCTGTATTTAAAGAAATTATTTTATTTTATATTATATGTAACAAAATTCAAATACAAAATAGCTGTTTAACTTGTATAAAGAAAATAGCAAATTCCAGACATTTGATGACTGATACCCACAGTGATTTTAATCATAGTAAGATTCTGCTGTTCTAATCAACCTAAGAATTAATTTTATATACATTTCACCCAGTAAAATAACATATTAGTAAGTAAGTGCACGCTAAGTCATTAACTTCCAGATAAAAATTATTCAAATTAACTTGGGATTTCAGTTACCAGATCTATCATAATATTGCTGTTTCTAAATCTTTTGTCTTAGGACTTCTCTTAAGTGGAAGTCTTAAGTTAGTACAGGACAAATTCAGGAAACTTAATCATGGTTAGTTTTAAATACTGTTATCCTATGTTAGTTCCTGTATGTACATACAGCTTTCCTCAATATGTTATTTAATTTTAGATGTAAACCCCTTTTTTCTGCTAGGAATACAAACTCACCTGACATTTGCAGCTACAAGTCCATTTCTTCTACTTGCTGTATCTCAGCTGGACATCAATCACATGAATTTGTGTGAGAAAGTACCTGGCATCACAGACTTCAACGTAAAGGGCAGGTAAGTTACCTACATAATTTGCCCTTACTTACTTACTTCTGACTTTAAAATCTGTTCTTAGTTCAGACTTGAATTTCTTAGTAAAATTAAAAATGAATTCTAAATGCAGGTAATATGGCAAGAGAATATCACTTGTAGGAGAATAATCAGTTTAAAATAGAATAGTAAAAGTAACGCAGAAAATACTAGGCAATTGAAAAGAAAGAACAGAATATACATTTTTTTTAGTAACTTGAACACTTTGATATTTTCTTGACTTCATAAATTTAAGCTCAGAGGGAGAAATAGGATTTTTCTGATACGACCCTCTGGGAGCTGAGAACTTCCTTCTAAAGTCTGAACTTAGGCACTTCATTTTCTGTGGCAGAAAGAGGAACTGTGCATTACAACCCACCCTTCCTCTAGACTTTGCATAACCTCAAACAGTGTTCCTGGTTCAGTACAAGGCTACTCTACCTTGAGTTCCTTCACACCCAAAATATCTCCCTGCATGGATGATCCTGCATCTTCACAAAATGCGAGAGTCAGGCATGAGCAATACATATATTAAAAACACAGGCATTTCTGTAACACCCTCATAAACAGATCCATGCTTTGTCAGCTCCTTGAGCAGGCCAATGATGCCACACAATTCTTGACCTTGTTTAGAATGTCAGTTATCTTCTCAGTTACTCAGGTCTTGCTATTAGTCCTCAAGATCAGCGATTCATAATCCAGGCTGTTCAATCTCATTAAGCACAAATTTCTCTATCTTTTCCACAAATTTATCTTTGATATCAAAGACCATCTTTGCTGTCTTTTAGCCTATGAGGATTTGTGTTACCTTTGATTTTAATTAAAACCCACACATTCATGACTATGGTAAAAATTCTGTTCCCAAGGATTCAAAGAGGGTTTCACACAAGGCTTATAGATTTTTAACTTTAACAAGGGACTCTAAAACCCTTCATAACTTAAAAAATAAAATCAAAACATATTTTCCAATTTCTGTGTTTGCAAAGCATCTGTGGCACTTTGAAATATGATTATAGACACATTTAAACTATGAAGAGAAATTGATTCTGTTACAATTTCCATCATTTGCAATTTATCCAGGCAGAGTTTACCAAGGCTAGCCAAACATCAAGAAGCTATATCCTATCTTTTCCTTTTAGTTCCCTCTGAGATTTGTCTCACTATTTTGTCTGCCACGTTAGCTACAGTTCATTTAACTTCACAAGTTTCCACTCTATCTCAAAAATTCTTCTCAGTCACCAGGGACATTTCACATTCAAGTTTTGCTAGACAAAGATTAAGTTGTAAGGAACTACCACTGAGGGATCTTATATTTTGTCTCCTTTTCTCATACTTCATATACTGTGGCACAGTGGATGTTTACATCTTAAATAACCATTCATCTTATCATAATGTTAAATTAGTTTCATGAGAGGACTACATTATTTATTCTACTCCATTGGTTTTATCATATCCTGCGTGAATTTCTCAAAGGCTTTTTTTATTTTTTTTCCTCCTCTTCTTTTTTTTTTTTTAAACAAAAAACAGTTGAAATCTCCTGCATCTGCTCTTGGTCTTGTCAACCCAAAATCTTTGATAAAGGGTAATAATGTAATTTTGTCTGCGCTCCTTATTTGTAGGAGAAGCATCTCTCTCTCCATCTAGCTACTGTTCAAATGGCTATAATCACGGCAGAAAGCCGTACAGCCTACTGGGATGAACCACGACTAAAACCACAGGCCCTGTTTTGTAGTTAAGGAAGACTAATAAGCAGGACTGGAGCTCTTCTCATCAAGGAATCATCAGGCAATTTCAAAATGCACATTGTAGCAATAAGTGGCATCCTAGCACTCAACAGGTCAAAGACTTCCTCAAATTCCCATCAGACGGTCTTTAAAGGGAAGTTTGTTTTACAGAAGCAGAAAAGTTTCAGCAGATGAACTGCCCATTGAGCTTAACTAAAAGGATAGGCAAGGGGAATCCCTCAGAATTCTTTTATTACAGGCCAAAGCAAAGACTCCATAATGAGTGATCGTAAAGGTTGGCCTGTTCTCAAACATGCAGTGTTATCTGAACGTCTGTATATAAAGGACTACAAAAAAAAAAGGAACAATTCATTTGTTTTCATCTCAGTTATGCACTTTTTTCCCCCGATTCTCTACTAGCATCTGCCAACAGTGGTCAAAGAAGCGATACACAAAAAAGTCACCCTTTTTTAGTACAACTCAAGTGAAGAGAGTCATTAAGTTGTTTCTTCCAGAAAGATGGGAGGTGGTAGCCAGCCAGCCAGAAGGACAGTGTTTCCTGCTGGAATGAGCTGTGTACCAACCCTGAACTTTGATCCCGACAAAAACTGAGTGCACAAAATAGGACCAAAAACTACACTGAAAGAGTGCCTGTCCCCCATGCTCACAGTAACCTTAGAGGCACTGCATTAAATTCCCCCTGCTGAGCCCTGAGAACTGCACTAATTTTCCTTGCTTGGAATCTGCCCAATCAAGGCTGGATTTGCATTACTCTTATTACTATTACTGCTTTATACCACAGTAGCTCCAGCTGACAGCTAGATCCATTGGTGATAAAAGCTGCTGTGACCACACAGGCAATCAGTCCCTGTTCCTCAGAGACTGACTACACTGCTCACACTTTTTGGGGGAGTGCAAACATTTATTTTTCACCCCCAGCAACAGGCTGTCACTTAGGCAAAAGGTAAATTAACAGTTCTGAGATGTCAGAGGATTGCTCTTTTCCCAGTTACAAAGACACCTCCTCTAACAACAAAAAGTTATTTTACATTCCAAAACTGCTCACAGCAGGATTCCTACAGAAAATTCTCTCTATACTGTATTTCAATTTGCAGCTGATCAAAATAGTAGCAAGTAGGAGAACAACTTAGAGAACTCTGAATTGTCATTAACTTACTCGATTGCAAAACTTACATAATAAAGTTTTGCCTTTTTGGATATTTGAGGTTTACTGAAAACAGAGCAGCAAAGACAACAGCACTTCACTGGTTTGTTTTTTTTGTTTTGCCACTGAAGTATGCAAGCATGTAAGGACACTGAAGTGGGTGGGCTTCAGAGAGATCGACTAAGGCAAACATAATCAGGATTAGGACTGAGGGTGCACAGTAGGTTGATGAAGCAGCCTAGCTTTGTATAGACGCAGTCCAGTAACACTAGACGATTTTTACTTGATGACTTGAGAGAAAAAAAGAAAAAAGCAACAATTAAAAAAAGCTACAATTAAAACATATGTCCCCAGTAAATTTAACACCTGATTCATACTTTGTTCAAGCATTTTAAATCACACAAAGTAACTATAAGTAAAAGCATGTAAAATTTTCATGTGTGGTTCTGCTGGGGAAGACAAAACCATATGTGCCGGACAAGCCTAAGGTTTCATTTCTTCTCATTAATCTTGCTGTCAGTTCACAGCATTCTATTTTCTCTGATTAATTTTCTTCTTCTCTTCTCCTCCTCTTTTCTCTCCCATCCTTCCATTTTCTCCCAAAAAACACCATAGCATCTTCTCCTTATGCTGCTTTATAAAAGAGGGAAACACTTCACAACTGAGTTTCTCAACTTTTAAACTAGGTTCACATGATCATTGAATAAGCAGAAGGATGGAGCCCAGCTCACACAGAGTAGCCAGACTCTTCTTAAACATGCAAATTCTGCCTTTGTAAATGTGCTAAATAAAGCCTTTGAGAACATGTGATTCCTTTCCTGAATTTTTAAAACATAAAAATTACATTGCCTATAAGAAAAAAATTGTAGACTGAAAGGAACTGTAGCAGGTAGAACCAGCGATGTCTACTGGAACCATTAGGTGGTTTTCAATATTTCAGAAACACATGCATATGGCTATGCTTGTGGAAGTATACAGACAGGGTTATTTAATCCAGGACTGTTGTCCTGCTACTTGCTTTAGCAGTGGCAGTATTATAAAATATTTAAATATTACATTTTAAAATATGGATTTCAAGATAAATTAAATTTCAATATTTCCAATCTTTTGGACAAGTATTAAATCACCATGAAAGAAGAGCGCACAGATAATTACAATAAACTTTTTAAACAGTTTCTAATGTGTAAGAAAAGGCAGTATTAGGAAACTTGTAATAAACAGTGTAATAGCTTTATCCTTGTTCTTGATATATCTTAATGAGCTTCTTTGAATCAGTGCAATCACTTTTTAAAAACACACTAAATTTCTACTAACTGTTAAAGTAATACTACACATATACTTATCAAGAGCTGGGCTTGACATTATGCTCAAATTCTTAAACATGAGAAAAAATTAATCAGAGAAAGAGAATATCCAGAAGAACATGACAGTTCATCTGTAAGTTAACCAGAGGTGGGTTCTGAGCACAGAGAAGTAAATGGATCATGGTTCAGGGTTTTGGTATGTAAAGAGCTCTCTGAAAACCTGCCCTTTGAGAAATGAACAGGAATTGTGTAGGCCTATATGGGATCTTCTAGCAGCTGCAAATAAAACAAACCTACCAAAAGAAATTAATGAGCAAAGCTATAGAGGGAAAAGCAGTAAAATACCAGGGCACACAATGGAACTAGAACAGTGGTGCTAACCACTACAGCCACATAGATGCTAAATGCATTCTTCCCTCTCATAGTTCTGTACAACACATGGGAGGGAGTTTTTCTGAGAAGAAGCTATACTTGAGCACAGCAGTTCTGTTCAAACCACAGGGCTCACCCGGCTGCTGTTCTCCAACAGGAGTCATAAGTGGATACTCAGGGAAGAGTAAGAACAAAGCAAGCACATATGAGAGTTCCCACCTAGAGTCTCCCAATCCCCAGCTACTTGTCAGCCCAAGGGACTGCCTGAGCCCTTGTGGCCTTCCTAAAATGTAGCAATACCCAATGGATCTCTCTTTGAAATATAGCCCAGTCTACTCTTGAGTACATTTCTTGTATTCACAAACCCCTCTGGCAAGGAATCCCAGTGTCTGTCTTTTTATGTGTAGAATCACCTCCCTTTGTTTGTTATAAAGCAAGATTGATTTAATGCCCAACAGACAGCAATCCACCTCTCCAGGGCTCATTTTGCAGACTACTGTTTGTGTGAATACGGGAATATTAATGGATATTTACTCTCTTCATGTTGTGTTAGATAATTCCTGTAATGCCTGGGAACCCACTAAAATAAAAGTGAGAAGACAAAACACCATTTTCAGAACACAGCTCAAAATACATAAAAGAGATCATTAAAAACAAGTAAGTTACAGTGAAACCATTTAGGAAATGACTCAAATCACTTCCACAAATCACTTCAGATCACCGTCACCTTTTTCTAAAATCCGGATTCTGAGTACTATTTTTGCCATGAGCTTTCAAATCAATTCATATGGTCTTTCCCTAATCTCTCATTAGACCTTCCACTTGTTCCCACTGGGGAATGGACAGTATATTTGGCCACTGCTTGCTAACGAAATCCTGGGAATACATGCACATAACTGAAGCCCTTTCTTTTTTCAAGGTGGTGAAACAGTCCAAGTTATTTTAGTTCTAGAATTGCTTAAAGAGATAGTCAGTATCTTGAAATAACACCCCTCATTGAAGGACTGAGGTTTGAGTAATGGCCAGGTAAAATAAATAAAGATACTAAAACTAGCAGTCTTAACAAATATGTAATTTGTTAAGACAGAAAAATTAAATAAACAAATAAAGTTTGCCCAAACAATGCAGTCGAAGACTTCTTCAGTAAAAAAGACAAACTTGGATGTGACGAGAAAATTCTTTTAAACTTCAAATAAACTCAAGCTTGGTACAGGTCTAAAGCATTTTCAGAAACACAACAAAGCAATAATGAAAGTCTGGGCTTCGTGTATTGCAACATTTACACATTTCCTGAAACATTTGTCTTCCTCTAGGATAAGCACTGCAGCAAATCTGATGCTTTTAAAGAACATAATGAGAGGTGCCTTTAGTGAATGTAAAAGGTATTTTGTTTATATGGAAATAACTGGAAAATGCCTGATTGGATTGATCCTAGAGTTTACCAACAGCTTTACAATTGGCACAAAAAAAAAAAAAAAAAATTTACAGTCCTCTCTACATATAGGAATCAGTACCAAGAGCAAGTGTTTTAAGTCCATTGCTTTGACATACAGTTACCAGAAGAAATAAACAGCAGCTGTGGTCAGGCTTTTGAAGATCATAGAATGGCAGGCTGCAACTCCTGTGGCAAGCACAGCAAAATGTTTTATTTTATAGGCTAGTGGAGAAGACAGAAAAAACAGAAGGACCTTTAAAATAACTACTCTAAAAGCTTCTTGCCTGTGAAATGAACAAGTACATTTTATACTGACAACCCTTTGCAGTCCTCCTAACCTGATGCCAGTAGTGAAACACAGCTACACAGTCTAAGAATTATACTCAAAATGTCAAACACAACAATCTGCTCCCATCAGAAATAAATGTCAGAAAAATGAGTTAACAAAAGAAACAGCTCTGACTTAAATAAAACTACTATAGAAAGGGACTACATATACTGAGTGATCATTAAAAACAAAATAGAAAAGGAAAAACATATCAGCATTAACATAATGAAATGTACTTAAAATGACTAGCAAATGCCACAAAACTAAAAAAAACCCTGAAAACAAAAAACAAAACAAAAAACCCAAACCAAACAAAAAACCCCTAAACAAACATAAAAACAAGTTTGTTTTCTCCCTTCTTTGTGAAATCTAACCAGATCCCTCCCCCTTTTTTTTTTTGAAAATGTGTAATTTTCTGTGGAAAAAACAGGAGGTATTCTTAAGTTGGAAAGAAAACACCAGCATATTAAAGAATTGCATAAAATTTGAAACATTATAAAATGTTTAACAGACTACTTGGCTTTTGTATTTATGTAGCACTTTTACAAAGGACTTTTTAAAATATTAAATTCTGAACCATAAAAAAAAAGGTAAAATTAACCCAGAGTGTCTGTAACCTAGAACTTGGCAAGTGTGGTATTTTTAACTGCATATTCAGAAATACGCTTCTAAGTAATAAGAGCCATCATGGAGTGATTCATAGCTTCATGCAAAAACATCCCACAATATAAATCTTGTTAACCTTTTGAAAATCCCCAAAAGCTCATTACAAAGCTGCTGAATCCTGGCATAACAAAACCTTATATTAAAGTATTTACTGTCCTCCTAAAAAATCCGTTACTTGAAAGAAATAATACACTTGATTTAGTTGGATTTTATCATGGTCTGGCAGGCAAAGAAGTGTCAGACAGTGATGTATGTCAAATTAAATTATCCTAAGAAATTTATTATAGAAATATGGGAGAAATAATTTCTCAGCTAATATTAAACAATAAACTGTTCTCCATCTGAATTAATGTCAAGTTTACAGGGTAATGAGCATTACAGTGAAAAGACTCATGAAGAAAATGTGGTACCTTTCCTATTCTATTACTTTTCCCAGTTCTTGGAAACTACGTGCAACACCCTTGGAGACACTGGTTTTCAAATGGATTTGTTGCACGAAAGCTGATTAATTTTCTTCTCCAAATGAGGGACCTGTTTCAAGAAACGTTGCATATTAAATTCTACTTACTGAAAATATGCATTTATGACATTTAAATTATATTCCCCAAGGTAAGCACTTAATTTTATTATAATTCCTATCTTGATCTAACTTTACGGTCAAACAGAACAGTGTGGATATTTGAGTAGAAGCACAATGACTGAGCTGATTTTGAAGCTCCCAAGTAAAAGCAGAGTAAAACCCTGGTCTTACTGAAATCAGTGAAAGAACTGCTGCAGTTTTTACTGGAACCACTATTCCACTCCTTACATTCTCTCTTCATCTGCCATGAAGGTAAAAATTATGAGATTTATTGTATCCTACAAATACTATTTTCTAGGTTTTAGAACCCATTCTTGAATTTCTTCTTCAGTTATCACTCCAGTAAATAAAGTAAGATGAAAATATGTCTCTGGGTTTGTCCTACATTTTGGGAGAAAATGTACAGAAGGGAGCCTCCAGTGGTAGCTATTGCCAGTGAATAGTGATGCTAAACCAGAGTGCTAAAATAGAAAGAACTTTTAAAATTATGGTACACATTAATTTAAAAACACTATTTTCTCGATGGGAAAATAATACTTTCCAACCTTTTTTCTATTCTATTGTGCAAATGTATGCACAAGAAAGAATGTGTGCCGTTATTGCTAAGATAGCCCTGATTTTAGAATGCTGATAAAATTATTTTCTCAGATATTACTCTGTGGGCAGCAATTGTTGGTGTCAACTTTAAAACTGCTGATGAATGCTGTTGCTGCAGCCCAGAAAACCAATCATACCATGGGCTGCACCCAAAGCAGTGTGGCCACCAGAGCAAGGAAGGAGATTCTCCCCCTCTATTCCCTTCTCATGAGACCCCACCTGGAGCACTGCATCCAGCTCTGGGGTCCTCAGAGCAGGAAGGACATGGACCTGTGAGTCCAGAGGAGGGCCACCAAGGTGATCACAGGAATCAAACACCTCTCCTATGAGGAAAGCTTGAAAGAGTTGAAACTGCTCAGCATTGAGAAGGGAAAGCTCTGGGGAGACTATTGTGGCTTTTTAGTACCTGAAGGGGGCCTATGAGAAAGATGGGGACAAACTTTTTAGCCTGTTGCAACAGGACAAGGGGTAATTGTTAAACTGAAGGAAGGTCGATTTAGATTAGATATAAGGAAGAAGGTTTTTACAATGAGGGTGTTGAAACATTGCAACACGTTACCCAGAGAAGGTGTACCCTATCCCATTCACAATTAGGTTGGATGGGCATCTGAGAAACCTGATCTAGTTGAAGATGTCTCTGTTCATTGCAGGGGGGTTGGACGAGACAACTTTTATAGGTCCTTTCCAACCCAAGCCATTCTGTGATTCTATAAAAGACAACCCACGCTTAATAAAAACAATGTTTCAAAACAGAAAAGCTAAACTTTTAGATTTGCTTTGTTACTTTTAAGTGTGTGATGGCTCATCTGAAAACTATTTACTTTACCAAGCTTCAGTTAATGAGAACAGAATGCGTCTGTCTCAGAGATAGTACTCAAAGACATATTATGTCCACCTCTCCCTCTCCTAAAGCATCCCTTTATCTCAGTGTTTGGTCATCATCTGTGCTAGTTGTAAAAAAAACTAGTTCAGCAAGTCCTGACACCTGGAATAGGCAGAGTTGCAAAAGCAAACTGACAAACACTGTGTCTACAAAACCTGTAGGTCCAGCTTTTCACTTGTCTGCTTCTTATGACATCAAGTACCCAATATTAGGTGTTCATTAACTCTATCTGTATTGCTGGGTGAACTCTGACTGCATTCTAAGAAAAAGGAAGAGTAGCTTTGACTTCATTAATTCAGTCTTTGTGTTTCGGTTTAGCTTTTTGCATGCAAATATTTTACCTCATACATTCACTCTGCTTTTTATTTTTAATTTTATTCACTTTTAAGTAAGGGCTTCTGTATTTCTGAAATCCTTCTATGATACCCATAACTTTGAAATTCCCAAAATAATTTTGACAAACTAGAACTCTATTAAAAGCTATAAGCATGTAAAATAATCACACCAGTATGTGTTTTTAAAGATGAGATGTCAAAATATTCAAAATATTTTTCTTATGGAAACTGCAAATGTACTAAAGCTTAGCTTTACTGTCAAGGTCAAATTCTAAAATCTCCTGTCAGAAAAATTTCTCTACATTGCACTAGAACCTGAAGGCTTTCAGGCAGTACCTACAAGAGGAAAATACATACTGCAGTAGAAACATAACATATGGGGAGAGAAATTATCTACCAAAAATACAGAATAATACAGCCTGTTATTTTAGCCAGTTGGTTTGGTTTCATATTAGATTCTGCTCCCATATTTCAGTGACTGAATAACAGACTCTAAACTTCCATTATCATTCATTAGAAAAGGACTCTTTTCTGGCTCTGGATGGTGGTATTTATGAAGTTTAAATACAGTTTGAAAGACTTTAATTTCATCCATGCTTCTTTGCACGTTTACACTCATGTCGGGAATGTCATTCCTTAACCAGAAACAGAAAAGATGAACATCTCATAATGAAAAGTGCTGGACAACTACAGCTGTACAAACAGTCATCTCCATCTCAACCTTTTTTTTTTTTTTATTATTTTCTTTGTACATATTTGTTCTGCTGACTTCTGTCAAAAGAAATGCAGAAAATGTAGGTGCTTTCAATTAGGCTTTGTGTGTCACTGAGTTTAGCAGAGCTGCCCTGCCAGGGGCAAGCCCAGGGAGACAGGACTAGTTAGAGTGCTAGCGGAAAATCTCCATAAACCCACCCTCCACAGGAAGCCACAGACCCAACAGATAAGGTGAGGATAAAGTGGGTACACTGTGTTTCCTTCCTCATCTCTTGACATCACACAGAAGAAGCTATTAACTATTCCCTCCAAAACCACACCAATGTCAAGCCCTGTAGTAAAATGCCATAAAACACAGTTAACATGAGACAGGGGAGAGCACAACAGAGAGTTGGAAGAGAACAAGTTACATGCCAATCCTTTGAATTCTTCCAAAACAGGTATTTGCCAAATGAAATCACCATGCCCAGAATGCCTGCAGGACAATGCAAAACCACTCTAGTAGGGCCTCCCAATGCAGCCTAAGGACACTAACTCTTTCCTGATCCTCATGTGGCAGTGATGCTAAGTCAGAGCCTGACACACCACCAAGGGTCAGTATTCCACTTCATTCCACAAAATGCCTCAATGCCCTCTGCTTCCGTCTTATATCCATCTCTGTTTCAATGGGCAGCAAAGAAACCATAAAAAGACACACCTTTTCATGTTATCAAATAATATGTTTTACTATGAAAGCATGTATTTATATAATACTCTGTTTCTTCCCATGAATTTTACCCTCTGCCTCTTATCTAGAAACCTAAAGCCAGAAGACCTTCTTTGTTGGTGAATGCAGCTTGCTGGCCAGTACAAATGGACGGGAGCGTTCTAAGGAAAAGGAAAGGATATTTGATCTGCACAGACTAAATAAGCTGTCTCTTTGCCAGAGCACCAGGAATACAGTCTTGTTAGTAATGATTTTTCCTATGTAGCACATGCTGCATTTTACAAACAGGTTTTTAAAAGGTCCCCTTTAAGCATTTGGCTCTTGAAATACACATTGACAAACAGTATCAGTAGAACATTTTCTTATGCAAATTGAGAATACTAAAACAAATTCTGGAAGTCTGAAATTCTTTGGCCTTCTACATTATCTCCACGTAATAAGCACATCTTTCTACATACCCTGTTCTGGGATTAGATACAGGGGGGGTTTGACACAGCTAATTTATGTGTAGCCTTCAGATGCTTTGCAACTGGTCGGGATAAGATGGTTAAGGAGGCTTAAAATGGTTAATGGTCACGTCAACTCTGGATCTTCATGCCACCTGCAGACTAAGTCAATAATTCTCTAAAGTGTACTTGGCAATCTATGTAAAATAAGTTTGACTGTCTCACTTTGAAGCTCAGGGGATATATCCATGTTACAAAACAACTTAGACCAGGATACTCAGCAGAAACCGTTCCTGTGCTGGCAGCTTCAGCAGGAATGCTGAAGTTGGAACGTGCATTTAGAACACAACTAGGTTCTGGAAGGCAAACCAGGGAAGATGAGAGTTTCAAAAATGTTGGGGATGATTACTATGTGTCCCACATCTCTGTGCTCTAGGTAGAGGAAAGTTTTCCATTCCCAGCACCAATGAATTCAGAAATTGTTAAATAAGTATTTTTCAGTAAATATTTAGTAATAATCACTCCAGAACAGCAAGAAATATTGCATAGGTGTTCTTATGAAATATGATTACCTGACATACTGCTGGGAGTTATGGATATGTAATCATTCTTGTCCTTCTTCCGTCACCAATGTCACCTGCCAAAAAAAAGGAAAAAAACCCCCATGTAATACGTTCATAAATGCACATCTGCAAATTACCATTAACATTTAAGCAAGATGGAACATTCTGGACCTCGAATAGTGTGGTCCATGTCTGATGGCTTAACACATTAAATTCAAAGCACCTTGCTTAGCGTTATGAGGTAACAAATGTAAATCAGGTCCAAAGCATGGTGGACTGGAGGAGCTGTGGCTAACAGTGATTTGGAAGCAATGTCTAAAGGCTTGTGCCTACTGATGCAGAAAAAAAAATGCTTTTACCCACTTCATGGAACACTTTCCATTATTTTTTTTTTTCAGAAGATCCTCTAAGTCTAATATGTAACTTTAGGAGCTAATTGGTTTCTACTTTACAGTTTCTAATGATACATGCACATTACTCTCAGGTTCAGTAAAAACAGGATTCAAAGGAATTAAAAATTCTCTTTTACAGTTACACCAATTCTTCCTCAGTCATTTGAAACCCAAAAGTCTATTGACTTTTACAAAGTTCTGAGATGTAAACAGTAATTTTACTCATTTGGTAGAAAACTAATTTAGATGTATTTAATACTTAACTTTTGAACAATGTCATCTTCTATTTTATTATCGAGACACCTGCAGCTGTGAAGAACTGAATCTGGCATTATAAAGTTTTGGTTTTAATATTTAGGTTGTGTCCCCCTTTCATATGTCCATACACATACACTGGCATACTAACTACACTCTTTTTCTGTTTGGTAGCAAAGATTGAAGCCCTGCAAACTAATTTAGAGCCAGGAAAGAAAGTCATGGATACCAGTTACGATACCATCCTTCAGCCATGTCGGTATTTATACCAGCCTTCATGTTTTTCACACAGAGCATCACAGGCAGCATGCCCTTGTTCAGCCGTCCCTGCCCAAAACACAGTGCCCAGCTGGATGATCCCAGCTCGCTCCCTAGTTTAAGTACCAACAATCTAACCCAAGCAGAGACAATCCTAAAGGCATTACTCCCAGAATAGAGACAAGATCTCATTAGAATTTTTATGTAAGAAATCCCCGGCCTACAACTGACCCCATTAATGCCTAATGTTTGTGGAAAACTAGCCTGAGAACAGAGTCACGCTCTCTGGAACATCCCTCTGCACTCAGCACTGGTGAGGCCACACTTCAAGTACTGTGTTCAGTTTTTGGCCCCTCACTTTAAAAAGAACATTAAGGTGCTGGAGCGTGTCCAGAGAAGGGCAAAAAGGCTTGTGAAGAAAACACATCCTATGAGGAAGGGCTGAGGGAGCTGGGTTTGTTTAGCCTGGAGGAGGCTCAGAGGGAACCTCATCCCTCTCTACAACTCTCTGAAAGGAGGCTGTAGTGAGGTAGGGGTCAGTCTCTTCTACTGTGACTGCAGTGAGAGGACCAGAGGAGATGGCCTTCAGCTGAGCCAGGGGACACTCAGATTAGGTATTAGGAAAAGTTTTTCACTGTTAGGCCGGTCAGTCATTAGAATAGGTTGCCCAGGGAGGTTGTAGAGTCACCATCCCTGGAGGTATTTAAGAGGCATCTGGATCTGGCCCTGGGTGGTGTGCTTTAGTGATTTAGTGGTTACAGTGTTAGATCTGGATTGATGGTTGGACTGGATGTTTTTAAAGGCCTCTTCCAACCTTGCTGATTCTATGATTCTATGATCAAGAAACACCTGTCTTTTAATATTAGTGTGGAAGTGACATTTTAAAGAGGAAGTAGAACCTCTCTTAAATTGTCCTGATCATCATTTTATGGTAAGAAACTGAACTTTGTTAACAAACTTGTGGATTTTATTTCTCTCCATCCATCCAGTGCCATAGCCCTGTCCGTATTTCCTCTTGGCCACCGCCTCCTCACACAGGGAGTCTTTCCCTTGAAACAAATATCCTCCCCTAGCAGCAGGCTGAACATCGAGCGCATCTGCTGTGTTTAGGCAGGGGTCAGAACGAGACAGCAGGTGAGCCGCACTACCGGGTAATTAATGCATCTGGGACGCGGCCCCGCCGCTTCACCCCAGCCCGTCGGCCTCGGGGCCGCTCCCACACCGGCGGCTCTGCTCAGCTACTCGCTCCTGGAGACGGGGTGAGGGCAGGGCCGTGCCGAGGGCCGGCCGCCGGCCCGGGAGGCGCAGGGCAGCGCCGCAGCGAAGAAAGGCCGCAGGAAAGCGCCGCAAGGAAGAGACGCCGGGAGGAGCCGCAGGGAAGGGAAGGGCCGCAGGGAAGCGCCGCAGGGAACGGGCACCGGGAGGAGCCGCGGCCTCCCCGCCCTCCCGAAGGCAGAAGCCGCCCGCGGCGCGGCAGCGTCCCTTGGCGGCCGCAGCCCGAAGCGCTGTTCCCGGGCTTTCCCATCACTCCGTGCCTCCTTGCCTTAACCGGCGTGTCTGCATGTATCTTTAAGTTAAATTAATTGCTACTCCAAAGGTCGGAATTGCTCATGATTAACAAAAAAAAAAAAAAAAAAAAAAAAAAAAAAAAAAAAAAAAAAAAAAATCCAACCCCCCCAAAAAAACCAAACCCAAACACCAGAAAACCTCAACAAACAACAACACCCCCCCCCCCACCACCATAAACACGCATACACCCCCCTCTCCCAAATTTAAGGGAAAGAAAAAAAATTCCAAACAAACCCATAATCATAAAATATCCTGAGCTGGAAGGGACCCACAAGGAATGTGATCCTGATGGGTACCTTCCAACTCTGCAGATTCTGTGATTCTGTGATTTTGCAGATGACACCGTGTGCCTGAGAGTGTTACCTCAAGCTCCTAGAGCTCTGGCAGGCTTGGGACCGTGACCAGTTCCCTGGGGAGACTGTTCCAGTGTCTGACTACCCTCTGAGTGAAGAACCTTTTCCTTATATCCAACATAAATCTCTTCATGCCATGCCCTTAGGTCCCCTCACTGGTCACCAGAGAGGAAAAAGAAAAAAATATGCACCAATTTATTTTTTCCTAATTTCCTAATTATCTGAAATTATTTCTCCTGGTAGTATATAATATTTAATAGAAGATTACTGATTTCAAGATATAATGTTCATTCTATTTGCAAAGCAAGCACAATGCAAAAACTACTTAAAGTTTTACAGCAAGAACCTCAGCATGAGGAAGAACTTCTTTACATGAGGGATGCAGAGTACTGTAACATGCTACCCTGGGAAGTCATGGAGTCTCCCTCTCTGGAGACATTTAAACACACCTGGCCATGTTTCTGTGTCACCTGTAACCTGCTCTAGGTGACCCTGCCTTGGCAGGAGGTTTGGACTGGATCATCTCCAGAAGTTCCTTCTAACCCTAACAAGTCTGTGAACTGGTAAAATATCCTCCAGCACACGTGGGACAATGTGTTTTTACCTGCTTGCTTTTCTCCCAAGCAAGCCACCCAAAACTTCATCTGGGCTCCTAGAAAAGACTCTCTTTAATCTTACAAGGGAAGAGCAAATACTGTGCTTGATATTTGCCATGTACAAACCACACAGCCAGAGGCGACAATGCAACATCTTTTTTTTGCTACTGACATCTTGTGGAACTTCAAAGTCCTTCACAGTTTGTCAATCCTGATTTGAAAGGATATGAATTTAGATCAGGCCTCCAATTAAAATCAGACTCTGACCCATCCCACCATGTCATGGGACATCGTGAACCTCAACAATAAGACATTTCCCAGAATTTAACTGTGGTTTGGTGACTCAGTGACACACAAGCATACTTGAAGTAAACAATTGAGTGTTTTAAACAAAAATTCTGCCCCTCCTGTAAATAATTACTTACTAAACCTAAAATTATTTGTTTTGTACCAATCTATTAAAAAGGACAATAAAAAAAGGGATAAATACAATGTTCTTCAATGAATTCTGTATAAAGAGAAAAATTCTAGTTATCCTGGGAGTTTTGCCATTTTCCCTGATGAGATTAGGACTTGGCATAAAAGCGGCTGTCACTTGTGTAAAAAAACTAATTACAAAATGACTGTAAGAAAAGCTGGTCTTTTGTTTAAACCATTACACTAACATATCTGGCTTTGGCAGTCTTCTTGTGTGCCACAGTTTAAAATAGAGAGTGTGCATCCTCTTTTTCTCTTCATACTTGCCCAAAGTTTCTTGGAGCAGGTCTTGATGTTGCTGTAAATGTACAGCGTCTCACCCATCTGGCATCTCCACTAGGTCAATTTAGCAACCGCCAAAAGATCCACAGTAAATGAGCTCATTTGTAACACCTGCTTCGTCATGATGATTTTAATCATCATTATGATGATTATTTAAACCATTAATTAAAATAATAATAAATAACAATTAAAATCATAATGATAATTAAAGTATTTTATGATTTTAATAACCTTCCCAAACGTCCTGGGATCTTGTCTAAAGGATGCTTTTATACCGCATTTTATATGCCAGAAGTAATTTCCTATTTTTCTTTCCGAGGAATGTGGCCCATAGATGGAAACATTGTGGAAATATAGAATTATTTATCCATTCTGGCATATACATAGCACAGTCTTCTGAAGGCACAACACAGCTTCTACTCCACATGAGCAAGAATATTAAGTGGTGTCTACATTAAATAAAGCCAGTTCCTCTTGAAGGCATAGTTGTGTAAGAAGTTGGAGGAAATCAGGTTCTTTTTAAAAGAGTCTACAGCTAAAAAGTACGTGAACAGGCACAAATGGGAAGGATGTGGATGAGTCACAGACTACATCAGCCCGGTAATGTCTGGGGGTCTTTACAGATACTGCAGAGCAAGTTTCTTTCTTGCCAGAAGTGACACAATTTTTATGGCTAAGCTTTGCTAACGTCATAGGGAACAGGGAGCAGAATTGTTAGATTATCTTTTGTGTATTGAGCACTTACTTGCCCACAAAAGAGCTACCCAATGGCTCTGAGTCACAGTCTCTGAGCACGCAGCACTAATTCAGAGGCTGCTATCTCACACTCCTCATGACCTCCCTGCCAGAGAGCTGTGGCAGCAGACTGGGCAGTGTGCTCCTTCTCCATCACTGGGGTTATACCCTACATTTTCTTTCCTTTTTTTTCAAACAAGGTAGTCCTCATGATCATATCAGATACCTCAAACGGAAGCAGCAAAAAACATACTCCATCCTGATACTGAGTGTTGCTTCAGATCTATAGCCCTGCACCAGGAGAAGAATATTCTTATACTGCCCCAAAATAAATTTTAAAAAAGAGACATGTTTGGAATCTTCAGCTCCTCCAGCCAGAGTAGGGTGATATTTGGAATTAATTCTCAGGCTTTGGTCTCCAATAAAGAAGCACTGCCTAGCCATATTGCCAGCTACTGCACATCCTTACTTTTTCCACAGTGAAAAGTGATTAACCAGTTAGCATTAATCAGTGCAGTTAGGTGTTTTCCCACTTTCACCAAGTGCCTCCTCCTTCACATGAATGCATCAGATTAACCAATGACTATATAAAAGGAGTGCTGCCCAGGGGATGAAGGTGTTTTTGACCATATTCTGAGGCTTCAGATTTAAGTGGTGGCTGCCAGTCTCCTCTAGGCCAGGGCCAGGGTAATTTTGTGGTCTGAATCCTGGTTTGTGTCGATACCATGAACCGCACACCTTCTCTTGTGTGCCGTCAGGCACACAAGCACACATCAGGCTTCCCTTCCCACTCATCAAGCAGCTGCACAGGGTGGACAAGCACTGCTGCTTCCTGTCTCTTCTCAAGGCAGGAACAGGTGGGAAAAGGGATCTCGCACCTTTCAGAAGCACTGACAGGCTGCCCGGCTCCTTGCAGGACTGCTTCTTGACATCCCCTTTTAAAAGCCAGAGGAAGAGCTATGGAGCAACCCAGCTCATTTGCACGAGTCCCTCCTGTAACCCTACCTGCAACTACCGGCGTCTCTGGCTTATCCCTGGCACTCTTACACAACACCCTTACACATCGCTTGCCAGGAGCTGGGCTGCCTCCAGGGAGAGCAGCCTTGTGCGGAGAAGAGGGGTGGGCTGCTAGCAGACCCGGGGTGGGGGGGAGCCTGCCCAGGTCCTGGGACACAGCAGGGAGCTGACGAGGGCACTGAGCGGGATAGCAGAGCGTGTAGGCTTTGGAACCGGGTGCAGGGGGAAAGCTCCATCACAGTCAGAGAGAGAGCCCCAGAACACCAGCCCCTCATGCCCTGCCACTACACAAGTTACAGCACTTCATTTTTCCTTGGGGGCTATCTCAGCTTGGGGGTGATGAGTTGTGGGATGTATCATCCGAACATTTTGTTCTGCAAACTCCCTCTGTGAAAGTGGCTCTCACTTTCAAGTTCATCTTCTGTGAAAATTCCAGAGTAGCAACTCCACATCAGGAAAAATTACAAGGTAGCCCATAGGCTGTATTGATGCCTGACTGAATTTTTTTATTTGTTTCAATATTTAATATTTCAATATTTAACAGAAAAGCAAAATTAGTATTTTGGAGCAAGTTATACAGAGGATTTTGGAAGTTATACATATTCAGTATAAAGTGTACTAGACCATGGCTTATGGTACATGATACATTTATCATGAGCCAGCAGTATTTCCTCCCTTGCAAAACATAATGAACAACTGTGCATTGCATGAGAAATAAAAATCTATATAATTTTCCAAATATGTTTAATGAAATGCCCCCATAAGAACTAGCTTGTAGGCAAAAGCTCAGAAGTGGGCTTTGACTCATGCTTTTTATTGCTAGTACAGCTCAACTCACAAGGACACAGAAACATGCAATAAAGCATAAAATCAAAACCACAGTGCACTTTCTGTATAATACAGATGTTTGCAGTCTATCCCGAAACATAAGAACAAAAAGGCAAAGAGCTATTGAGCTTTCTGATAGGAATGTCCAGTAGTTCTGTGTAATATCCTCCTCACACAGACTCAACTCATGCTCAGCTCTGTGCAGGCATCAGCAGATTTTTTACAGTATGAAAGACAGAAAATTATTACATGCAGACAATAAGTCTCATAAAAGATAATGGTAACTTCACTGTTTTACAGGTTTTTGAAACCTCTTGTGTTTCAATAAGCAGATCTGCAGGATGAACACTACTGATTTAGACAGAAAAACTAATTCTTCCTATAGTCTCATTGTGGTAAGGCTTTGGATCTGGCATATGGTTTGCAGGACAGCCTGATGATAAAGCTGTT
Organism: Corvus kubaryi; assembly: GCF_017639235.1. Classification (NCBI taxonomy): domain Eukaryota; kingdom Metazoa; phylum Chordata; class Aves; order Passeriformes; family Corvidae; genus Corvus; species Corvus kubaryi. The sequence continues at coordinate 20,743,826 of NW_024581137.1, read as the reverse complement.
GATTTGAACATAGCTACAAAAAAAAAAAAAAAAAAAAAAAAAAAGACCCAGCACTGCAAAATAAAGTAATGCAAGACAAAAGCAAGATAAAAGTAATTTTTATGATTTCATAAAAACTTAATGACTTACTGTATTGGGGTAAATATATGTTTTTATAAATGGAAAATAAAATAATGCAATATTATGCATGGAAAACATAATAGTGCATTTCTTCATAGGCAAAAAGAAACAGAGTTTTAGTGTGTCTGTTGGTTTCCCAGTAGCCTGAACAGATGAGAAAGGCAGTTTCATAAGTATCATTGATAGAACACAGAGGGAAAGTGTAGTATTACCTTTAAACCACCTGGGCACATCAAGCAGAAAATGGAATATGTAATTCTCCTCTCGCCCTGTACTTACAGAAATGAGTAATGTTATCTCATTTCCAGAGTATCTCAAATCACTTATTATCACGATCTGGAGCTGCTGACTGCCCCTAAGATGTAAAGGCTCTAAGAAATCTACTTACACTCAGCTTAACACTCAGTCAGCGTAATGGGCTGCAGCCTTCTCTTCACTGTACTTCATCCCCTAGCAGAAATGTCAGCTCTCTAGCACTTTGCTTTGGCCTACTACTTGTGTACACAGGAGGGCATGAGAGGAGCACAGAACTGGAGACAGCCTTGTTTAGCCACTATTTTGATAACCAGGGTTCTAGTGCCTGTGAGTGACTCTCTTAACATGAAGTGTTACTGTGCAAGCTTGCCAGATTTGCAAAAGAGTAGCTGATCTGTAACTGTGAAATAAGTGATGTTTATATCATTAAGTATTTAAGCCTTAATTCACAAAGACCTCTACCAACTTGAATAAATATCCAGTTGAGCAAGGACCCTGAAGGGCCAAGAGTGATAGAAAAGCAAAGGGGGGTAATACGAAAGATCTCTAATTTGAGTGATTATTTCAGTGGTTTTTTGAGACACTTCATGGCTTACGTGTTCTTTCTCCAGCACATGGGTGTTCCATTCAGACAACAGCTTTGACATAAAACTTTTCTTCTTTGTCTGTTTTGTTCTGTCAACTCAGGAAACATTAGCTCTCCCTAAAATTTCAACAAGGGACAGTTTATCTTCGATGCTAATTTCTCTTATTACTCACTTAGAAGTATATATTAGATGAAGGTTGTCTTGAAATACCTACCTACTCTGCAACTGACCAATGTTAGTTAATCCCAAAGACAATAAATTTCAAAGACTTTCCTTGAAACCGGGGTATTTCCCCCCTTATGATGGAATAGATTAAGAAAAAGGATATTTTCTAAATGTCAGGAGGGGAGGTACCTGGATGAATCTTGCTAACATGAATACATTTTGTCAATGCATCTTATATATGCCGTGTCTAAAAAATCAGTGAAGCAGAAATGAGTTTGTTCTAATCTATAAATGTCACTCTGAATAGGGATAAGTATTACCCTAAAGATTGGTACTGGCATTTATTTGAGCTATTTTCAGGGATTCAGATAAGAAATGCAGAATTAACTCAGCTTTAGGCTTTCTGCTTTTCTTAACCAGAGCCTCAGAAAGTCATCACTTAGCTGAAAAAATGAATTCTAAAATGAAAAAAAAAAATCTAAATGAAAACCTGTTATCTGTATTGCAGGCTTTGAGTTACAGTGTGCAAATATATAGGACTTTGCAGAAAACCTTGGAAAAGAAAACAAGAGATGGTTTACAGCTATGGATTTACACTCATGGATTTTGTCTGTGACTTGATGAGTTTCCAAATTTGATTCTATCTTTCCTAAAAACTGATAGCTGAATTGCCAAACCACTGAATTCTGAAATGTTTGACACAGATTCCAGACCTGAAATATATGGTTTAAACTCAATTATAATTGGGGGGAAATTTTGAAGGAGTTGGTTTTCAACAAAATTTAAGTAAGAGAACAAGAAGTTAGTTGTTTTCTGAAATCTATATCCCTAGCCAGCAAAATCCATGGTGGGTGAATAAAGACTAGCTAAAATCTCTGCAAGATCCTTTCCACAGAGTCACTCTGGGAGACCTGGAGCTTTTGCCTGCCATTGCAGATGTGGCTCAAGGGAAATGGGCATCAGAGGGTTGGTGACACACACCAAAAGAGGACAGTGCATCTCTGGACACGTAGGTTCAGGCTTTATATCAAGCAGTAAAGCAGAAAACTTCCCTGAGAGCACATTGGAAACACATCAGAGACACAAAAATGTATGACTAGTAGAAAGGGAGGGACAAACACGTAAAGTTAAATGATTAAGGGGCTGGACCAACTGTTCAGAGTTACCTATGGCTTGGTGAAGTGACGAGGAAGTGAGCACAGGATAGCCATGCTCAAAAGAGAGCAAGGAATGGTGGAAGAATGCGACTGCTATGGGAAATTTGGTCAAATTATGCTAATGGTTACTGGTGGACATATAATTAGGTTAGAAGGCAGCTATATTTAAAAAGAGAAATTCGTGCCTGGTTTTAATTGATATTTTGAAATGGAAAACTCCATATTGCTATTTCTGAGGTTCACCCAAAAGCTTATTTTTCAGAAGAAAAAATTCAATGACTTCAGTAAAAATTAGGCTCAAATTGGAGAAAGCTTTCTGCAAACATTCCCTGTAAAATTTCAAAATAAAAACCACATGTTTCATAGATACATAAATACATTTATAATTATTATTATAAATAAATAAAGAGTTTCAAGTTACCTGGCAATAAGCTAGTGGTCATAAAATATGACTCTATTAAAACTATCTAAATGCCCATTTGCTTCTGGTTTTGGGCAGACAAAAGTCATGGAGAGAAGGAATAATACTTGTGAAAATGAAGTAGAAGCTCTTATTTCACTTTTTTTAACAGAAAATTGCTTGTACCCTCTGTAATGGCTTTGTCCGTATAACCAGCAGTGCATGAAGTTAACTGGATTTCAGCTGAGTATCCTCACAGCTCAGAACTTACCGTATTCAAAGTCCTATTCCTTTTTACCATTTTCTTTTTTGAGAGCAAACACATTATGGCACATTCCCAACTAAATAATTCACTGATTTAATCCTTAAGGCAGGCAGAGTTTCCTAAGATGTGTGTTCTAATCTCTATCACTTCTTACACCATTTTCCTGACCTCACTGGGGGCACAATGCAGAGAGGAGAGGACAACTGCTTCTTCTCAGAAGATGTCTATATCCTGATATTAAGTACAAACATTATAGATGTGTGCCTGCTTTTGTGTGCAGACTGGAAATAAATGGCATAGCCTAAGTGTTATCAATGGCCTTTCAGTATGTCTGATAAAACAGTGATTTCTTATTTTTTTTTTTAGACCTCTCTTCTTGTTTGCTGCCTCATTTACAGCTAACAGTAATAGAATTAAGCCCAGAAATTAAAAGAAAAAGTTTAATCGCTGATGATTTCGCTATCTCTCCCAAGCAAACAACAAAAGTCCACAACCTTTTAACCTTTTCCATCCTATTTGCTAATTACTTATTTTCTAATTAACCATTATGCATCTGTCAGTGTGTTTTAAATTAAATCACTTTAATTGCTAGTAAGTAGGGTTTATTTAGTTCCTGGTATGGCTGTACGGGGTCATGAGTGGGGAGCTGTTGAACCACTCTGAGTTACAGGTGGCTCTGCAAAACTGCTGAAGTTGCTGAAGATAAAGAGGAGTTAAGCTGCTTTTCTTAGGTGATTTGATTTTAATGTCTACTGGCATATTTCTAATGGATGAAAGTTTACTGCAAATAGAGGAGGGCATTTTTTATTCCTAGTATGTAGATCACATCAGGCATTGATTTGTTGCTTGAAATAATTTTTAATAAAGGAATAATTATGCTAATAGTTCTAGAAAATGCCCGTCACCACAATGCTGACTTTGCTGTATAGCAAAACTCTTTGAAATGCAACACAATTATATATTAACAGCTGAATTTCAAAATAAAGAGAATAAGGAAGACCTAACACATAGGACACAGGGATTTTTAAGTATGAAGCTAACAGTCAACCCGCTTGAAAATCTACGTGCAAAACACTATAAAAACTGGTGATGGCTTTAAGGACAGACATAATGTTTAATGAGGACAGACATAAAAGATTTTGTTCTCTGTAGGACAGCCCCCTTCTATCCCTTGTATGACCTGACTCACTTTGCTAACCCCGCAGAAAATACTTAATTTTTTGCTGGGTTAGTTTTGTGCTGGGTTAGTGAGTTGAATTATCCCTGTGAGGTGGCTGGTGAGCACCGCAGCTGGCACAAGTGGCAGGAGACCACAGCTGTTTGAGGCAAGGGGAGGGAGATGAGGTTCACCCTGTCTCATAAAATGGCACGCCAGAGGAACGCAGGACAGGTTAATGTCCTTTGTAATAAACTAGGACTCCATGTATTGAAATTACTTTTTAATTGTTAAATTATTTCTGAAGTTTTCTGAAACACCTTTGAAGATTGTAAGTTTTGCACTGTGAAAAAAAGCTCCTAAAGACAACACAATTCACTATAACTTTTTTTGTGTTTAGATCCTTAGACCCTGAAGAAAGGCACTAAAAAGTGCTAGTTGTATGTTCTGGAGAACGACAATATGAACTGGTAAGGTCAGTCTTCCCTTTAGCACTAAGTAAAGTCATGAATCTAGTACTACTGAGACACAAGAATAAATTTCCAGCAAGAATCCAAGTCCACATCATTGCCAAGTTACCTAATGTAACAGTGGGTCAAATGAATAATAAAGACCATGCACTTGAAAGCTGACAGATTTAGCAAGCTGAACTTCCCACACAAACTTTGTTAACAACACTAAAATCCAAGATTAGCCTAGATGTTAAATACTTTCGTCTGTGTTCCTACCAGAAAAAATTAAGTGTATGAAATTAGGAGTAAAATGAATAAACAAATAGAATAAATAAAGTAGTTTATGGAGCGCACCACAATAAGACCTACAATAACTCTTCCAAAAGACAATATTACAGAGCAGTGAGGAAGCTGCATCTGACCTCTTCAGCTTGCTACGTCATCAATGCTTTTACCTTCGGCTATAGGCTACCAAGACACGGCTGGAAGATTCTGGTGCAGCATTTTGTTGCTGCCAGATTTCTACTACTGCATTCACCCTGATGCCTTCCCTGCTGATCTCAGCAGCTCCACACCTCCACAGGCAGCATGCCTGGGAAGCTCACCTCGCCACTCCCCAGTCTTTGTGCCACTGCTCGGCAGAACACCCCATCTCTGCATCCGCTGTGATAGCACCTTCACTGTGAGGCAGCTCACAGGCGGAGAGGAGGAACATGAGGGGCTGCAGAATGATATAAACAAGAACAGGAGACTTTTAAATTTATAACAAGGAGCTTTTGGACGGCCTTCAGGGACAGCACAGCCTGTCAGAGAGAAGCCATGAAAAGCTCCACAAATAGATGTATCTGCTGCACAGAGAGTGAGGCTACAATCAGAAAGCTTACATTTGCTTATAAAAGGTAAAGAGGCAAAGATACAGCAATGGAATTGCAGTAAGACTCAAAAAGATATTTCTAACAGCTGATTCTGAATGTGCTTTAATATTATATGACCCATCATAATGTGATCCATATTGACCTGTCCTGAGACGATGAAGCTTTGGGCAGGTGTTCTAGAAGCTTAGACTGATAGAAAAAGCCAAACCACTGAAAGAAACAACAGCTTGTAGGTGCACGGAGGCATAGGTCCATGCTGGAGACCTATGGACACAAGGAGTCCAACCTCTGGAAGGACAGCATGGAAAAACTGAGCAGGGGAAATTCAACTGTAAGGCCCTGTTCAGCACCACCTGCTTCTCCTGAGTTGTACATCTGAAGCTGTTTTGCTTTCCCTGGTTTGTCAATAGTTGGCTAAGATCTTTCCAGTTTCACTATTGCCTGCATTCAACCCCTGTTTAGGACTTAAGGTGTGTATTTATCAAAGCAGTAAAATTAGGGATCTTGAAAGGGCAGAGGGAGGTCAGTATGGAAGCAGCATCCTGACAGTGTCTGAAGCAAAACCCTTGTATGAGCAGTCACACTTTCCCCAGAAAGCACACCAAAAATCACATGGAGAAATCTTATCCACCCCTTTTATTAAGTTCATTAAACTCTCACTATAATAGTGTTTCATGATGGCTATGTGCCTGAGGTAACACCAAGGTATCAATTTGAGTTTCTTTGCTCTCCTGAGTTAGTGGGACGGGCCAGGCTTTTCTTTTAGTACATAATTCTCTCTCTCTCCTTTCTCCTCCTTTCCAATTTTCCAGTTAATCTCTCTTTCTATTCTAATTTCACATCTTGTTTGTGTGATTGTGCAACAGGAAAACTGGATGTAGCATTTCATTCCTGAGGATCTCAGATGTAGGTGTTCCACTGCCAAATGCCAAAGCCGTGACCCAAATGGCTCCATCTCTGTGTGCTGCTCCTGTGCATCTGCTGCCTGACAAACAGACCCTTGAAGAACATAGCTGCAAGCACGGGCAGTCACCATTCAAGGAAATCTTTGTTTTAAGACACCCAGCAGAGATGGCTTCAAAGGTTAGCAGAAAGATGCTGAATCCCACCTGGTATGGAGCCCCAGGGGCAAGACAGTGATAAAGCACTGAGTGCTCCCAGAGGTGCAGCACACTGAACAGTTTCAAGAAACTGAAGAGTTTTCTGGTTAAAGCTCTACGTAAACACACAGCACTGGTAAGGGATGGAAGACAAAAATGTGAGGATTAGCCAAGTCAAGTTACCAGATGAATTTTCTCTGCTTTTCTCAGGAAAAATTGCCTTGAAAATAAAGACAACAAGAAAGCCAAAGAGAGTCAAGGGAGAAGCCTCAAGCAAAACAAGTCCCAAACACAAGACAAGATAGAAACCGCTACTTTTTCAGTTGATTTTAGTCCTCTATTTAGCAGCATTTCTATTTAACTAATATGCAGTTTGATTTTAGCCAGACAATCAGAGACAGTTTTTATGCCACTTATCAATCAGAAGAAGCAGAACGGGAAAGCATTCTTGTTGATACTGAGGCTTCCCATGATTTATCTCAGCAGCATCACATGGATATTGAAAAGGACAGTGAAAATACATGATCTTAGAAGAGATATTCCACATACTTCCCACCAGGCTTATCTGGAAACATGCTAAAATAAGCATCAGAGACATTCTTTTCCTATTGCTTTTCATAGTGTCTCAAGCAGAAAAATATTAAGTGTGAAAAGGAACACACCAATCTAAATTAAGGATGTGGGCATTTTCCCATCCACTGATGGGAAGGAGCTAATCTATCACAGCAATTTTAGAATCAATAAGTTTCATAAGTATTAATATATGGATCTAATCTACATTCAATATTATCCAAATTACCTTGTGCTGAAAGAACAAGTTCTGTATAATGAAGAGAAACAAACGAAGCTCACAGAAAAATAATTAAAGTTAGGGAGTTGCAACGGGAATTGGAGTCAACACTGCTTCATGTTCTGTGTTGAAAATTTATTCTTATGGTTACCCAGCTTCCTCAACCATAAGGTGGAGATGATAATACTCGCTTCAGTTCCAAGAGTATGCCAGTAAGATCTACAGATAAGCCACCAGAACTGCTATTATTAATATCATAAATGCTTGGCATGCATTTTTTTACTTCAAAACAGCCTTACAGAATGCATTTCTGGTCTACTCTCAGCATTTAGGGAATCACTTTTTTAGACTTCAGAAAAGTTATTCTCAATTTATTTACAACACTTGAGCGTAGTCTTTGCCATTGACTTTAATTCTATTTTACAGCTTATTAGTTTTATGGGATTTTGTTCTCTGTACAATGTGGGAACACAGGAGCGCAATGATTCAACTAACACCAGCTTTTACCAACAGCCAGATTTAACAGGCTATTTCTTGTTGTATCCTATAAACACAGTGAGCAGCCAATCTGATAGCTAATGATGCAAACCATAAGCAGAGGTAGTGTTTTGTGCCAAGATACAATATGTGGAGATTGCAAAAGCTCACAGTGAAATTTCTGTGGAAAAAAATATACAGCATGGAGGTTTCTGTTATTTTGTGCAATTCAAAACGGAGTATCTCTACTATGAAAACCAGATAGATTAATCAGAAAAAAACCAGAGATATTGACAGAATGAGAGAACACCTCGTATTGTTCGTGGAAGGTATCTGCAACCAACTGCGGAAAAACTTTATCAGAACAGGATTCCCAGATTTATTTTCATGCTCTGCCATCCACTAAGAGACTTTGGTCTAAATGACAAAGCAGATTATATGGGAAGCACAAAATGTACTAGCTTCTGGAGAAGGCTTATTTTTTAGTATCTGTGAAGTTGTTGAAGAATCTTACATAAGAAGTTATTTATAATGACTTAAAAATAGAATTTTCTTTGAGGTATCCTATCCAAATTATAGAAAAAAAAAATTTAAGAAACAGGATAAGATATGTTTTTAAACCAGGCTTTTTTAAAAAAAAAAAAAAAAAATCTTTGTAGGTCTCTCCAAAGGGAGACTGGTATACTATCAGCATTTTCTGAACTGGCACAGAATCTACAGGGGATAGCGGATTATAAAATGCTGTCCTTGATGATATACAGACAATAAAATGAAAAAAAAGCCTTAAAAATTCAGAATGAAGTAGCAGAGTTGGCAGTAATGACCTGATTCACAGTTCCTGAGTGCTGGAATTTTACAGCACCCGATCATTAGAAATGCCTTAGTAACACAGACATCTCTCCTGAACAAACTGATATCGCTACAATCCATCAATTTGCTGGAATTTCATAACCACACTAGGCTTCATTTCTCAGGTATCGTGGTCAACAGCTACAGCCAAAATATGTGTCTCTCTTCCAGTTATCTTTTTTTTTAATCATATATCCTTTTGCTGCATTTTACAAGTATTTCTTCATTTTGATTTTATTCATCCTTACACTTTTTCTGTAGAATAATGGGCTATAATTCATGAAAAATCTGCTCAGCTGTAGAAATAAGTATTCTATTCGATTCTTCATGACAGATTTAAGATGTCATTGTCAGCTTTAGGATATTTGCCTGTATTAGTCATCCTGCCAGCATTAAGATAGTAAGAGAAAAGATAAGGGTATGCTGGAAGGCCCAAGAAGACAAGGGAGTCTTTCTACTGACATCAGCTATTTTGTACCATGTTCCTCTAGCAAGGGATTAGGACACAAAAAAGTGCTTCTCATGGCAAATTCTGTACTTCTTCATTTGCACTCATTTTCATTGAGCAGGCTTAATAAAGTCTACTGGCAGTGCCACTCCTGCACCCTTTATCCAAGTTTCAATGATTTCACTGATGGGTGAAGGGGAGCTTGGCAAGAAATGGACAAGTGCCACAGACAGGGAAAGGGGAGGGCAGAAGACATGCTGGGGAACACAGTCACACAGGGCCAGCAGGACCCATCCTGTCACCTGAGGCCAGGTTTACAAGGTTGAGATGGATGTGGAAAAAATGAGATCAGGGTGGGGGAAAAAGCAATTAGGGGTGGGTTGTTTATTAGGGATGAGATTGGAGTGGAGAAAAGAGGTACAAGGGCGGCAAAAAGGGTCAAGAAATGGCAGGAGTAGTAACAGCAGATGCAATTGACATTAACCAGAGCTGCTTGGGGGTAATGACAAGGTGGGGACGCACTTGAGTACTGCAGCCTGTTGTTTCTAAATTGGAACAACCAAGCAAGCCTGTTGTTCTGAGCACATCACGTGTGCTGACCTGCTGGCGCACTCGGGAGAGCTGAGTGGGATGGGCACAGGGGAACATCCAAGGTGGATGGATTAAGCATTCGGTGTTGTCGTGGTGGTGCATGTACCAAACCAGACAGCATCAGCCTCTTCCTGACCTTCTCCTCACATGCACACCAGCAGAAGGAAACCCTCTCCCACCAACACTGCGTCATCTCCCCGAAATGGCATCAGCTAAATTGATAAAGGCAGCGGCACTTTTCCATTGGCATAGCTTCGTATGTATTAGGGGCTTTGCCAGGATAATTTCCCTAGCTAGGAGGGGATGATTATTTTTAGATGTCTCTACACAACATATGTATACTAGAAAAATCATCTGAAGTCATTTCACTGCTTGCCTAATCCCAAAGAAGGAGTTAATGTCTTCAAATTCAGTAAAGCGGAAGAGAAGGTAATGAAATTGAATTGCCCATTTCTTCACAAAAATGCTACACGAAATTTTTGCATTCTTACATTGAAAGCATTATTTTGGGGACAATAGGGACTTAGCTAGAAAACTAGGCAAAAGTCTCTTCCTTCCAAATTGTTTTTTCCACTGGTACTTTTCTAAAATATCCCTTAGATCTTTTTTCAGTTTGTTTCATAGAGACAACATTTTCCTGTAAGTATTACTGCCTTTAGATACTGCACAAATTATCCTTAAAAGGAGTATATAGTGTATTATCCTCACAGATATCAAATCCAAGTACCCCCACTCAGAGTGTAAACTACTGATGTTGAGATAACCAAGCCTTAGTTTTCCAGCAGACAGATGTGCTGTATTTGGGTGCCAGCTGTGCTTCTGAAGTTTGGTTCAAATTCTGAAGTGAGATGACACAGAGCAAAGAAGAAATCATATATGAGTCATTATCCTCAAAAACAAAAGCGAGTTCTACAACTCTCAAAGACAGCTAGATGAAAAGAAGAGAAAGGGGCTTATTCATTAAGGAGAAGACTTAGTAAAATTCAGAGACCAGCCTGCAGAAAGAAATCTGATTGGCTCCACACCAAGACACCTACAGTAGATATAAAACCAGAAAAGTCACTAAATATATTAACTCCTAATAATTACAAGGTTCTTTTATTAAAAACTGTTCCATTTGAACTGTTCCATGTCCAGAGACAGTGACTGAATAACCACTGAAAAATGTCCACCTGCATTCACAGCACATTTACAACTGAGCAAAAGCCCCGTTCAATGCTACAAAATGCAAACAATTGCACAAAGCAGCATAACACTGGAGAATCCAGGCATTCCTAGGAGGAATCTGAGATTTGGGATGTTAGTCATTGCCAGCATATTTCTTGCTTGGTTTAGCTACTAGAATATTTAACAGCACCATACATTCTTTATTAGTGTTCTCTCAGGAAGACTGGTATTTTATACATTGTGTGTTTGTTAATAGGAAGAAGATTTTAAGCTGCTAAACAAAAAGTTTTGCTTGTTAGGATTTGTTCATCACTGAAATATCCAAGAGTTTGGAATTAGAGCAACCTACATGCAGTGTCAAAAATTACATTTACAAGGTAAGTAACAAAATAACCTGTATGCCTTTTCTGTTGTTGTTACTGCTCAGTGGGGAAAATTTCTGACATGCAGGTAAAAACGTTTCTTTTCTTAGTTATAAGCTATTGAAATTCCCAACAAATTTTGAAATAATTAAATCAGATGGAAAGAACTTGCACTAATTTTATTTTTAAAAAATCATGATGAGTATATGGGCGGATGACTTTCCATAATTCTTAGCCAGTGGTAATCACAGTTCTCCTGGTCTTTGATATCACACTCAGATTTTATTTGAGGCCCAGATATAACATTTGGCAGCTTACACAAGAATGATCCCAAGTGAAACCCTCTTGACAACGATTGTCAGTTCCCTGTTTCAGGTGGTTGAATAAAGATGACATTCACCTGAGTTACTTCAACTTTGCAAAACCAAAAAAACAACAAGCAGTCTGATCCTGATCCTGTTCCCATTTAACTCAAGAGACTTTTTTTCTCTACCCACTGCTCATATTCTTTCATGGAAAAGCAGAGATAGCTCAAGGCAGCAGGCAAGGTAGGCAGCAGCCTGGAGCAGAAAGCTGCCTACACCACCCAGGAGAAGAGAAGCACGGTGCTCATTTGCAATTCCACAGCCCTCACTGGTGCACTGTCTCACAACTCAGATGCACTGCCTGAGATCAAGGCTTTCAGATGAAATTTCACCAGTCTATGAGTACCCATTGTTTATAGGTCCCAGCTGCTCTGGAACTGGACAGCTGATTTCTGAAACATTCTTCTGTATTAAAAAATTATTATTACCATGTAAATAATCTCCTGAAGAAATCTAAGTTTTTATACTCTCACTAAATGAACCCTCACTTGATGCCGGGCCATGCTTGCTTCTCTCAGTACTTTTTCACAGCTGGTAGATACTTTGTTTTGTCTTGTTTTGTTTTCTAAATCTGTGTAAAGCAACTCCAGACTGAATTCAGTTCCAGGCTGCACAGATTTCTCCCAGAAAAGACTGATTTTTTTTTTCTGTGTTTTCACGGAATATTTAAATATTTTATATAAAAAGAGAAACAGCTTCAGCAGGGGTGCTGAGAGACCCCCACTGTGGCTAATTCTACCTACTTCTCAAGAAAGCTCACAGTCAGATATCAAATCAGACAAGATGAGAGACAGGAATAGGAAAGCCTCAGTGCTGCCAACCTGATCTGTTGTGCATAGGGCATTTCTTCCTGGTTTCAGGAGACAAGGATGGATATGACTTGCCTGGCTCCAGAACTGAACACTATCAGCTCCAATCTGCTAGCCTAGGGGTAAGACTTTGATTCCACTCCTCTCCAAGGCATCTCTCATTATGGGCAGCTGGAGGGGGTTCCTGTGTAAGTCCAATAAGGAATACCAAGAATTAAGCCTGAAATAACCTTCAGACTCTGAGAAATAGGTGTCATACAGCAAAACCTTCATGTATTTACCTACATAGGAGTCCTGTACTGCACTTAACTTTTTGATCTCAAATAAAGTCACTGGTCTCTTCAGTGTGCAGGTGCTGATCTCCTTGAAGGAAGGTAGGTTAAAGCACAGACTCAGTTTGTCAGTCTTCTTTCATCCCACTTCATATGGACTCCTAACATTTCATCTTTCTGGTCTTCCTTAAGAGTCAGGAAATATAAGAAATCAGTGGGTGTTTTTAAGCACTTCAGATGCCAAATTATGAGTTGAATGGTTATAATATGTGATTCAATTCAAATGAGTCTCTGTGTCCTCACACTCTCAAGATTACCCAAAAAATTACACTTCCTTAGAGCTGTCTGTATTGCCAAATCAGAAACTTCAGATGAAAATCAGGTATTTGCAAATTCTTAGTCAGAAGCTATTGCAAGCATCATTAGCTTTCCAAACTAAAGCATTTAGAAAACAATCTCACCAGTATAGAGGAAAACTTAGCAGGGATCTATTGATTAGAAAACATCAGAATTAGTATTATTTAGTTCAGAGGGCTTATGTGATAATATTTTCTTGTTAAAATGAGGTAGGTTGTTAAAGATGTCACAAAATTACTGACAGGGACTTCAACAAAGGAAAAATACCCTTTGATGTTGCCAAGAGAACTGGGAACAGTTTTGGAGGGGAGTGTATTCTGATCTGTTTTTGTATATGGGAATATTTTCCCAAAACAAGGCAATTGGCAGATTCCCCCTTTTGGGCTTCAATCTGATAACAATGGTCAGTCCCCAACCATTTGCATGAATCCTGATTTGCAAATAGAAACCTGAAGTTTTTTTCATATCTATTCCTGTGACTGGCTGCAAAGGATTTTCCTATCAGTACAATAATACATTGCAGACTGTGTGCTAATGCTCTCACTCCTTCTCTGTGCTGCTATTACAAGGCAGTGTGCTGGTAAGGAAATCTGGGCTCGTTAATCCTGCCAATACTCTGCACTGTGTCATGTGCTGCTCATTAGGAACTGTGGGCACCCAGACTGTCTCAGCCCATCAGTTACAGAAGTTACAGGAGCCTTTCCCCTCTTGCTGGTAATAAAGACATGAAGTCTGCCACTATCACATTTGTCTTCAGAAGAAGAAAAGCAGCAAGTGCTAATTAAAGGAGGTGCCACAGTAGGCTGTACGTTAAACGTCATTCAGAATGAACACTGGAGTGTGAAGGATGGAAGGCTTGCTTCCTTTTTCCAAGACACATAGCTGAAAGTGAAACACTGAATGACCTCTCTGAAACAGTATAATCTGCATCTATTTTCCCAATTTCTGTATAGCAATGAAACATCCTAAAGCCTTGCATTAAGAACTTAACTGCAGCATTCAACAGGCTTTTAGCATTTAAACAAGTTCAAGTTTGTTCTTTCAATACAGGATCAGCTCCAGTCCAGCAGTGGATTTACTTCATCTGTCCATACAGACACACTGCTGTAATTTGTGAGCAGGATTTGCATAAGTGCAGGGTGAAGTAGTGAAGGACAGCAACAATCGAAAGGGGTTTCATCTTATAGGGGTTTATAAATTCTGGTATCCTAGAGGCTACCAATTGGGATGACTACAGCATGTCTCACCTGAGATAAAGTGAGCACCTCACCAGTTGTGACTAAAGGAGACCTGCCAGTCGGTGTACCTCTTCTGCAAACCCAGTCCCATTTATGCTACCTTCAAACACCACACCTACCCTAGGCAACATCTTATATTGCTCATCTCTTCCTTTCTTTAGAATGTTTTTCCCAGGACAGGGCTGTCTTACTGTAGACACAACTGTCAGTGTCCTGCTACATCCACAAGCAATGCTGGCTCTTCTTCACAGCTAACTTATGTCCATTTCATGAGAACTATTGTCATGGTCTTCCCAATCATCTTTTTTTGCAAAACTAAGCAGCTACTAAACCCTTACTTAGAACTCAAGCTTCCCATGCCTTTGGTAGTTCTTGATACTCCTGTCTAGACTGTCTCCTGTTGCTCACTCTCTCTCCTACAGTACTAAACTGGAGCAGGTGCCCCACCTGGGACCTCAGCAGGTCAAAGTAACTATGCACATATTTTGCAGTCATTACTTAGGGCAATCTACACATTAACTACTCCAGATTATTTTCCCTGAAGTAAGTCTGCTCTCAGTTTATATTAAACTATGCAGCAATCACACTGGAAGAGAAATAAAAGCATCCATTTACGTAGCTCACCTGGAGTAGCTGCTCTGTCTCAAGTTTTGAGGTGACATTTTTCCAAACTATTATTGTCAGCATATGCACACATGCAAATATATGCAATTTCAGACCTGATGTCTACATCCATAAGATTGTTAAACTTTCAACAGTTCTGCACTTTACTGAGAGCTACCAGAGAGACAATGTCAGTGAGCATTTCTCAAAATAAAACTTAGCTTTGTAAGACCATCTTTTTCAGCTATCTGGAAGCAATCTAGATTCATTTTTATTATTGTAATAGAGTAGGTGTCAGAATTGTTCACCAAACAGTATACTTAAATGAAATCTTAAACATTATTTTACAGGACTAATCAACACATCACAGCACCAATTTCCATCCACAGTACAGAAAAGGTCAGTATGCAAATTGCAATATGCTAAGAATAGATCCACTCTGAGTAATGCCCAATCAAGTTAGGGGAACTAGATCCTGAAGACAAAGTTTGGCTTTTTGTTTTACCTCTGATATTTTGAATCTGTTCTACAGACTAATGCGGGATTCAAAATGTCAAGGAGAAAAATGAGAAATTAAGCAAAGTAGAAATAACATTTTCTGTCTTTATGCACAATCTATTTATACAGTAGAAATCTTTGCATTACTTTTTCTGTGAAAAAACACATTTGATTATCCATCTGTTTATTCTGCTTTTCTTTAATTTCAATCTTTTTCTACTTACATTTGTGTAAATTGTAAAATTACTTATTACTGCTATATACATATTAGATGAACCTTAGAACAACACTAGCTGGTTTGTATTTTTTTTAAAATCAGGGAAGCAATGATGATAATCTTTTAAGGTGTTTGAATGCACCTATATTATTCTGAAGAGCAGTCTGGTCAGTATGATCTCAAGCCGTTTGTAGGTAACAAAGAATTTTGCAAATTTCTTTTTGTCAGAAATCGGGAAATTTTAACATCATATAAAACTATAAGTAAAATTATCCGAAGACCAACGACTTTCATGAATGCATGATTAGAATATTTTTCTTCTGTTAAATAGCTGAGATCTTCAAATAGATGGGGAGGGAAAAGTAGAAATCATTATGCGCAGTATGCATCCCATATTTCATGTGCAAGTTTGTAACCAAGAGAACAATTGAAATATATACAAAATACGTAGCAGTTATTGTACCTGGAAAGTACCTGGCAAAGTGGTTAATTTTGCATATTTATGGCCATGATACTGGTGCTTAGTACCTAACAGGCATAAGTTTTGCTGGGTAAAATTGCTCTGGAATAAATACAGGATTCGATAGGTACAGCAGTTATATGTACATACATCTGAATCCACACATTCAAAAAGTCCTTTGGGACTAACCTATTCTGGAATAAAACATTATGAAAGACAGGCATGTTACAGCAAAGTCCCCAAATGAACTACCTTTATTTATTAAGGAGGGCTTCTATTCAGCATAAAGCTGCTAAAATTTTTAATTTTTCCCAGCTTGAAATTTCATACAGGCTTAACTCCTTTTATTTTTCAGATACGCTCATATTTTTCTTTCTTAATTACCAGTAAGAAGCTGCTAGATGCTTCCATCGAACTGTTACAACATTGGTAGGCATTAGTCTATCTTCATTAGTTCTTCGTATTATAGGGGTTTTAGATCATGTCAGAAAAAGGTGCATCTGAGGATGGAAAACACTGTGCTGTTATACATGTTTTAGCACTACAGACATGAAGATCTGACAGGTCAGAACAACGAGCACTTTACTTGCATGCAGTCCTATGTAGAGTGAAACATGGAGAAAATGGCATTTTTCTCTGTCCCCTTCCTAAAAATTTCCAATGTTTGCTTTTGACATATGATGGACATTCATCTGTTACTTTTATAAAAAATCTGTCAGACACCAGCACTTTTTTCCTAAGTGGCTGTAAGTCCACTATGATTGCAATTCTTCTCCTTTTAAAAATCTTAACATTTACTGTCACTGAATTTCCTCTGCTCTCTTATCACTCAGTCACACTCAATACTGTCAAATCCTTGTACAATTCTTCCCAGTTGACTCAAGCACCACCATCTGGCTTTATTAGTCCAATATTAACCCCTTTTTCCTTATGCTGGATTGATGCCTTACAGGATTCCCCCATTGTAAAACTCGATGATTTACTCCCTGTTCCTTCCTAACTTTAAACCTGCCATTAATTCACTGCAAGAGTTTCCCTTTCATTGCACACCACATTTAATTCTTTATAAGTCTTCAGGAAAGAACCCTATTAATAACTTCTGGAAATTCAAGTAGATTATAACTGGATCATAATTTTTACCCAAATTATTGCCTCCCCTGAAGTATTGGGTAGACTTGTGAATTTTGGCCTCTTCCCGTTAAGCCAGGCTGTTTAGCCTGCACGATGAACAACACAATCCTAAATTACAAGTGACTCCCTATTACCACTCATTTCATGCTGAAGCACTAAACTATAGCTGTGGTTTGAGAACGCTCAACCCAATCAGCTCTCTTTGCACATGTCACTGTCTGGCTGTCAGAAAATGAAAACTTATGAATTATGGAATTTTTTTTACAGGATTGTTATTAACCATATCCAATTTTTATTCTCTTTTATTTCTCTAATGCAATAAAAATGAATGGAGCTGTGGGAGAGAGGAGAAAGCTCTTGAAAAGGAGAAGGTAGCTTTCCTAGAGTTCATTGCTAAGCAATCCAACATGCCCAATACCAATGGAGTAGCCCAAATTGAGGGCTTCCTAGCTCAGAAGAGACCTCAAAGCTTCAGAGGACACAGGAGAAAGACATCTCCAATGAAAGTCCCTAAGGAAACAGGTGATCTTGCTTGGTGCTCCAGCATAGTAATAAAGCAATATTGTCACAGCGTACCTGACACTGGAGCAGTAGGTATGGGCTGATGTTTTAATATTGAGCTTGTACTGCCTTGTCTAAAGAATTTTGGCTGTCTGGTAAAGTGGATAGCAGACACAGGCCAAAGCACAGTTATTCACACCCAGTTTTATGGTTTGTTTTTTCTCATGTTATGACATGAGACAGAAAGAACACAGCACAAAGGTTTTTGCCTGCTTGAACTGACAAATATAGGATTCCTAACACAGAAGAAAATTCCATGGTGATATTCCCATAAGAATTACAGTGCTTTTGGTATAACTATTCAAATATATTCATATATACAGGTATATGTACACAGAGAGAAAACCAGAAAAAACTTACGTTTCACTCTAGATAACAACTGCAACATAGTGAAAATGGCTCACTTGCAACATCCTATATGGAGCTACGATATCCTTTTAAGTGATTATATTGTTACAGATTCACATTCCTACAAATAAATTATAAACAAATATGCTAGTGCTGCTAGAAGGGCTATTTTTTCCTGGTTTTATAGCTTTCATTTTACTATATAATTCTTATGGCTCCATCTTGGTAAAAACACTTGAAGGCAGGAATATAAAAGCCATAACCACCTTTCTTAAAGATGTTTTCCAAGCAAAATCCAGGTTCCTGTTCCCTGGATTCTAATGTTGGCAGGCAGTTACTTTTCCTGTAACAGGCTGAACATGATCCCAAATCTGAAAAAATAACAAGCTCTAAGAATATTCAGGTCTAGAAATGCATGTTCCACAAGAACTTTGAACTAACCTTCTTCAATTGTATATACATTTTTAGAGAAAGTAAAAGCAAGGTCTGAGCAAATCAAAGTACAAAATTGGAAGCAGAGGGGGAAGGGAAAAGCTTCCACAAATTAAACTGTTATGCACTACAGAATTTTGCACAGACACCACAAATAGGTAGGTTAGAAAACAAAAGAACATGAAAGAGTTGAAAAGTGAAACAATGTAGGTTTAAAGAGCCAAGATTAATCATCTCTCTTTCCTTTGAAAAAGAGCATTCCAAAAAGGCATCACCAAAATGCAAGTAAGATGCCACAATAAAAAGATGTATTATGTACCAACAAATACTTAGTGTTTGAAGAGACATCACAAAAACTGCATCACAGCCTTGAAATAGGTATTTAATTTCACAGACAATCCTTAGTTTAACTGGGTACAAAGAAAAGTGTTTTAGATGTCATTTTCTCTGTTTAACTCACAAAAAATAGGCATTTGCTTTAATTTATTTTTTCTGTGGTAACAAATCCAGAAGAAATAGGGTTATGCTTTTTTTGTACATCAATGCATTCCTTTGTTACATCAACCTGAAAGAATTTTTTATCCTGTATCTTTGAGCTGCATACACAAATACCAGAGAAGCAAATATCATAGATAAAAATGAACCTGGTCTAGAAACAGACTTTCTGCCATGATGTATCACAAGGAGAGTTAACTTTCTACTTTCCAAATAAAAAAATGTTAAATACTGAAACATTATTTGAAATGTTAATATTTAATTCTTTAAAAGCATCCTCAGAGACTTTCCAACTCTCACCTAATTTGAGGGTAATAGGTTACAGCAATTTTTGTTGCTGCACTGGACATAATCCTTTTTTTGTGTGCTTTTATGTTATGCCAAAATTGCCTTAGTGCATATGAGTAAGTTTAGGTGGAGGGAGGGGGTTGGTTTGTTGGTTTGGTACTTTTTTTAAGAACGTGTACACATTTGAAGGAATGCTTCTGCTTTCTGCTTTGGTTTTTAACAAGCAGCATTTCTGACCATGCACCATCTCACTACTGTTTCTCTCTGTACCCGCTGCATCTGCCCCGCAGAACTTCCCACTTTTATTTCTTTCCTGTAAATCACATTGTATTTTGTATGCAGACCTTACACAGAACTGAAAAGCATTTAATGAAATGTCCTCCACAGCCCATCACAGAGCTCTGATCCGCATGTGAGAAGGTGGCAGTGATCTGACCCCAGCTGGCTCTCCGTTTGCCTCTCCCTGCCCTGCTCTGGCAGAGGAGAGCCCAGCAGAAAACTGCTGGCTTCTTTCAGAAAGCTCTCTAAGTGCCACATTTTGAAAAGCATAAAGAGGAAACTTATACATTTAGAAACCCATCTACCGGCTGCAGCAGAGCCTGAAAAGCAGCAACAGAGAAAAAGAAAAGAGGACTCACCAAGATACATCCTGATGTAGGGGGAAGAGTTTTGGTAGCAACCCTCAATAGTTTCTGCTTCTCTCCTCTTTTCCTTTCTCAGTCCCCCCCACTCCTAATTTCCCCATTTAAGGGAGAAAATAACAAGGCAGAAGAAGCCAAGAGACTTTCATGACATAAACAATAAGGCCTTCCTGTGCCAATATTTCCTTTAAAAACACTTGCCAATATAGCTCCTGGAGGCCAGCAAGAGAAAGAAATGCCGAAACAGCCATGACATGAACTTGGCATATTTTCTGACTCACTCACTTCCCTTGAGACAATCCCTCCAAGAGAATGTTGAAGGATAATGGGAAAAGAAAATTTCTTCCAGTGAAAAGGACTTCAGCTGCCCGTGCTTACAAGAAAACTGCCAATTAACTTTATTTCTGTTTACATACAGCCTTGCTCACACAGCCACCTCCACTGATATGTTTCCTAACTCACACACTCATGTTTGTATGTTCATCTTGTAATCCTGGTGTCTGAGACAGACAAGGAGATTTAAAAAAAAATCTGAGAATCCTTGACTCCAAATAATTTCTGAACAGCAGAGAGAGTGATCAATAAATGATAAAGGGCAGCCAAATATTTGGCTGCTTCACATATTAAATCCGTATTTCCCTTTTCTTTATCCCTGCTATTTATACTTCTTTTATAATTTCTGAGAGTCAGACACACTAGTCTATAAAACATTAAGAATGCTCATACTCTTCAGATATCTGTAATGAAAGATTGTCAAGATTATTGTGTCTCATCAACCTGTCTCATTTTGAGTAACACCGTGTTTGCAAAAATAAATGGCATGTTAAGAACCAGAAATTAAAATCTCCTTGGAAATCAGCATCTTACACGCACACACATGCATTCACTCACTCACTCATTCCTGGGGTGCAGCTGGCGCCCGCCTGTGTCTCGTGGGCAGGCTTGCAGGGCTTTGGCTGTCTCCTCTCACTCGCGCCTTCATCTTCACCTCCAGCGCAGGGACCTTCCTTCCCCAGGAGGCTGGAGCCCAGCTCCTGGGAGGGAGCACAGGCAGGGGACAGACCAGCACTGCACTGATGGCAGGGGGCAATGTGGATTCTCCTCCACCACGGGGTCGCAGCAGCTCCCACTCTTCCAGGGGCAGGGCAGGCTGGCAAAATGTGTCTCTGGTCAGGCTCTGCTCCAGAGTTGCCACCCCACCGCACTCCCCTCTAATGCCAGACCAGGCAGAAAGCCCCACCTCAAGACAGACCAAGCAGAAATTGCTGTTGCTTTGAGGGAGTTGTTTGATTACCAGTCTCAGTCTTGCGATGTGACACCACCTCTTCCTTCCACATGTGCCCGACTCAGGGGACCACGCGGGGACCTGTCCATACCTCTCCGTGAACCTTGCACCCTGTCACTGCGGGAGCTTGTGCTCACTCTCTGTTTCTAGGAAGGCAGCAGGAACTGCCAAGTGCTTCTCACTCGGCTAAGGGCTCTCATTGTTGCCAGAGTTTCTTTGGTTTTGTGTTCAACTCCTTAGATTAGCATCAGGGTATCACATATCAAAATAACCACTAGTGAGGATTTGCTGGCCTGCTCAGAAGAGAGGGTTCACCATACCTACAGCTGCATAATTTTACTGTAATGTAGTCTGATATCATACACCCCTGGTTTCTACTCTCTAATAACCTTGCTGCTTTCTCACTTGAGCTTATGTCACACTCACCACGTCCCCAGACTCTCCTCTAAGAGCCCCCCTACTCCTGAAGACACTCAGCAATCACAGCTGAACCAGTGCCACCACACTGGTCATATTTGGAGGTTTTTTCCTAATTTTAGTAATCTTCGGGGCATTCCTAGCTAGTATGGCTCTGCTGGTAAAATGTATAAATGGTATAGGATGCTATAATGGATACAATCTACATTAGGAGTTACCTACTAGCTCACCTTTACTCCACCATGACTGCTGGGCACCCTGTCAAGTCACACACACACACACACACACACACACACACACACACACACATACACACACTGTATGATCCTTTTTTCTTAAGCATCTTTTTCTGCCCACTTACAAAGGCAACACTGGTTTGTTTTTAGGTTTGTTTTAACAAAAACCTGAAAATGTATGTATTTTTTTGTAACACCACCAGGGCAAGCCATCTGTGGTTGGCTGGCAAACTCTGAAATTCAGGATTGGGGCAGAAATATTTAGGAGTCAAAAAAAGCTGACTTGCTCAAGAAATTAAAGCCCTTCTGACAATCTTCCAGAGAGCCCCTGAGGAAAAGGGAGGGAACCAGAGAGAGACTCAAGGAAAATGGATGGGAGCCCAGCGTTGAGATTCACGCCAGAATGGTTCC
The DNA here is from genome assembly GCF_017639235.1 of Corvus kubaryi. Lineage (NCBI taxonomy): Eukaryota > Metazoa > Chordata > Aves > Passeriformes > Corvidae > Corvus > Corvus kubaryi. Next base: position 20,721,546 of record NW_024581137.1, on the reverse strand, counting down.
TGGCCAAGAAGGAAGGTTGGCAAGTAGACAAATACAGGCTTTCATAGGCAGCATTGTAAACAAGACATTAAAAATATTAATCCATTTAGATTTCAAGCACTGAGATGAGATTTACTTAAGAAGCAGAATTATGCTGGTAATGGCTCATCAAACATTTCAGCTGAATGTCAAAATTTTTGCTCAACTGTATCAAGTGAAAATACAAGGAGCTGTTGACACTACAATATTCAAACATTCAATTGTATGGCCGGGCTGGAAAAAACACAGAGAAAGGAAAAGGAATGCAGAAACTCAAGCCCGCTCAAGGAAACTGCATTCACAAGTTATTTTTACCTTAATTTCTACACCAAAATAATAAATTGGAGGGGTGAAATAATTTTTTAAAACCAAACTTCTTCTCAGAAGTATTTTCAAATCAAACATAAATTACTTCTACCAAAATACTTTGTTTCCAGGTAGACACAGTCATGTAGAACAGAATGTTTTTAATGTGAAAGAAAGTTTAAGTAAACATTGAACACCTAGACTTTAAAAAAAGCTTATTTTCTCCTGCAGGAATCAGCAAGTCTCCCCTCCTCCCCTTAGAAAACATGCACTTATTCTGAATGATTGAATATTTTAATTTTCTTTTTAAATGTATTGGATAAGTAATTTCTTACCAAAGCAAACAGGTGCTCAGGAAAACTGAAGTACAGAAATATATGCTTTTTTTGGTGCATGTGGGAAGTGTCATGTCACCTTAAGCCTGTCACCACTAGGAGACTCACAAATCTACAGCGTGGTGAGCAGGGGCAAGCATGTCAGGGGAGGCCCACAAGGAAGATCAAGTGCCTTAAACAATGAGAAAAATATGAGCTGCAATTACTATATGGGATTCAGTAACTCAGTCAGGAATCAGAATATTCCAGTATTGGGATAAAGGAAAGACTAATATTTGTTGAATTAAAGAAGTTAGTGCCACACAGAAGTCCATGTGCACAGTCTGTGCTCAAGAGAGGTCTTTTTTCCCCTCCCAGTAGCACCAACAATCATCGTAAAATGCCACACACAGAGGAACTGAAGTATCTCCATTCAAAGCACTAAAAGCATTCTAAAGAAAAGGCTCATATTCTCCACTACCTTTGGTCACTCAAAAAAACACCCACACTAACTTTGTGAAAAGGATAGGATAGAAAGCACCCCATCTCTTGCAACCTAGGATATACCATACACCCTTCAGAATTATATTTCTTGTAAGGGTCTTTTAAAAAAGAACAAAAATTAAAGGGTAAAAAAAACCCCAAAATACAAAAAAAACCCCCACTAAGCTCTTTCTTGCTTATATCTGTAGAAACTCACAAAATTATCTTAAGATCTCTGCAATAGCTGAAATGGAAGATCTGAGCAAAGGAAAACCTCAAAATAGAGTTAAAGAAGGAACAACTTCCTTCTGCTTAAGAGTAAAAAAAATAGGTTAAAGTTTAAAGAATCTTCACTTTTATAACAGTTTAAACATTTAAATGCAAATTAAAGTAGAAACACATGAATTACAGATATTCTGTAGCACTCCTATATTACAAATTATATTATGAAATTTGCTTTCTGCACTCTGAATGAAAGCAGAATGAAATACTGGCATCTCAGGTATTTTGAAATTATATACAAGCAGCACATTTAATAGCATCAATTCTAATAAGTTAGCATTGTATCTCAGATGCATATTTCAAAATGTTCTAGCTGAAGGTATTCTAATGAAAGCTATTTGCCTATCACATACCACAACTGGTGCAACTTCACCGTCCAGGGAGGCATTTTCATCCCGTGGAAGGAGAAGCCATTAGGGAAACGCTGCTTGGCAAACAGTAGCTCTCACACTGAAGCTGCAACATTATCCCGGCTTTCCTACATATTAAGCATAGGACTATGTTCAAAGTAAACATGTGGGCATAATTAAATAGTAATTATGACTAACATTTGTGTAACACCATTCATCAAAATAGTTTAAAGCATTAGGTAAATCTGTAAACAAAAGGTCTAATCCTGCACCCTTTACTCACATTATGCCATGCAGTTCAAACGGGCTATGTAGATCTTGTCTACACACAGACCTAATTGTTCTCAATTAACTCCATGTGTCAACACTTCTTCCAGTGCATCGTGTTCCTGTTTAGCTTAATTCTCTCACTGCTTACTACAGGTGAATGCACTGTTTCTACACTCTCACTGATTTAGTATCACTTCTATGGACACTTTCCTACATGGATCCCACAGGGATTTCAAAATATTACTGCAGCCTCACTTCTCCGACACACTTCTAATAGGACAAATATTCTTTTACAGATGAGGAAGTTCACTTGTTGCTACTACACTTCAGGGACTGACCATCACATCTGACTTGCAACTGTAAACCCAGGACCTACAGTTTCTATTCTAATACCTTAATCACACGAATAGCCTTCTTCATCCATCATGCTCCAGACTAAAACCACAGGAAATGGTTAAGAACAGGGGAAAATTCTGCAGTTTCTAAAAATAAAATATATTCAGAAGCAGACATGCTCAACCACTTTCATGTATCTGTAGTACAAACGTTGTCTGTTGCAGAGAACCAAAGTTTCTAACAGCTAAAAAAAACACCCAATAATCAGGAACAACTTGCTGACAATTTTGTGTGAATCTGCCTTGACAGTCAAGCAACTGGAGAACAAGGGGAGAGATCAGGAATACCTGAGTCAGATTTCATTTTGGCTTGGCTATGGACAATTACTTAAGTTCTTTGCTTCGGCAGCAATATCTGCAAGTCAAGCCAAATCATCTCTTTCACTTATGGGTCTTTTGAAATCCATGAAAATCCCTACAGCTCTTTGAAGACAAACACAGTTTACCAGTACCAGATGTTACTTAGCTTTTAGCATTTTTTATCTTTTATCCTAAATTTTGCATAGAAGAAAGTCACTGCCACAACCCCCTCACACCACAATTTAGTGTATTTTCCTTCCAATTTTTATTCTCCTTTGCAAGAGATATACTCAATTTTAGCTCTTATATATATTCCATATAATTTTGGCATACATCAGAAAGCAATTTTTTTTAGCACCAAACAAAAGCACTGTAAAACATCATCGACTGCTGAACTGTCAGTAGAGCTCACACTAGCATGGCAGTAAAATAGGGTGGATTTTTGCTCTTATAATTTTCAGATGAGTTTAGGCATTTCTCTGATGTGTCCATTCAAAAAAAAAAAATCCAACAAAACAATAATTGTATCATCTAAGCACAATGTAGTCGAACCAGAAAAGAATCTAGTGTCACAACAGCAATCCCTACTAGAAAAAACAATCCTGCATTGCAGAAGGATTTCTCATGAATTCAGAAAATGCTACACAGTAGTTATCTAGTAAAGGCACAGTTCTCCTACAGCTATGCACTCTTGATTCCATATATAGATAGTATTTGTGGACCCCATATGAGTGAAAATGTGAATATTAATGGTTTAATCCACAATATGTTAACAGCTTTATTTTAATAAGGAGTGAAAAGGACATGTTTATATTAAGCTGCATTGTCTTCAAGTGTGAGGGTGGGGATGGACAGGTTTGCTTCTCCCATCAGTTGTACAAACAGCATCTGTCGGCAGCACAAATGAGCAGCAGGCAAGTGAGTTCTCTCACCCTGTCCTGCCATAAAAGCAGTAGAGGTGCTATGCTGTCTCCTGACAGGACATCCAGAGCAGTGCTTCTGCTCAACAGCACTTCCTCATTTATTTTTGCACTGCCCAGGACAGGACTGCAGCAGTGTGAGCCAAGCAGTCTCTCTCCCTTCCCATGGATCGGATCTTGACAGCTGTGCAGAGAATGCGGCTAAACATTGAGCTGAGGCAGAGAAACCAACGCAACTCCATTCAAAACTGGGCTGTAGCCTCCTCTGTTCCTTATCTGTTGCCCTTCTTCTGGGGTCAAGCCAAAATGATCCCATAACCCTGCTGGCAAGAGCACCTCTGGCACTGCTCCACATCTTCACTTACAACAGGGGCGGACAGCACAGAGCCCAGACAGGGAAAGGATCCTGTGGGAAAATGAGTGTCATGCTGCCAGGCCCAACAGGGCTGCCTATAAATACAGAGACTCTCAATTCTACCTCTTAGAAAGTCTATAATCCTGGAAAATTTGTTGACAGTAAGCTGTAAATCATGACAATGCAGGATACAATTCACTGATGCACCACTAAGCACAGCACCGGAACAATTCGTGCAAGGCTTTGATAGGGACTTCTTGTGGCACTGAATTTCAGCCAGGAGGGCAAAGAAACTATCCAAAGTGAAAATGAGCAGTACATTAAAGGAAAGCACGCAGGACAAACAGGCTTGGTTGTTTGGATTTCCAGAGCTGCTTATGTGTGAAAAGCAATTATCAGATTTGACAAAATGGCAGGCTAGTCCATGCTTTCAATTCCCTTGCAGTGGTAACTGCCATTCTCTTGGAAAGCTTTCATGTTCAATGCTAGAAATGCAGAATCAACTCTGCCTGAGACACAAGGTATGGTAGTCAAATTAGATAAAAGTCGTAGTTAACATCATGGTAGGTTATAAACTGCGGTATCTCAGGACTGTTCCTGTTAGGAAAAGCAGCAGCTCCACAGGATAATAACCATCTCAGGCATCTTAGCCGAATGCCCATGAGTCACTACTGGCTATAAGTGCATCTAGAGAAGATAATAAAAAATTTTCAGGGGCAGAAAGTAAGTCAAAACCTTTTCTGAATCTAATTAGGACAAATGAAAGTACAAACCTCGATTTCCCCTTCGTTTTTAAAACAGTCAGTTTTTATTGTTGTAAGTGCCTCTCACTATCACTTCCATCATTTATTTATCACATGACTCACTTTCTAACACACTCTGGTACTATCCAAGTTTATCATACTGCTAATTTTAAAATTTCATACGCAGCTATTCTGGGGCTCTTGCATGCCAGAAGATGTAATCCTCCAAATCTCTGCAAGCACAATGTGAATATCCCCATGGCAGACCTTCTGAGATGGAAGTAAATACAACACACAGTAAACATGCAACTAATACCAAAACAGTTCTTCAGACCTGACCAAAGCACTGCTTGCATTTAACACCAAACAGGAAGAAGCCATTATTTTAAGAGAGATGACATTTCTGAGTGTAAAACACAGGACAGCTACTGTGGAGATCCTTTTGTTAGTCTAATGTCACTGGATCTGATAGATTTTCTCTAGGCTGAATGGAAAATGACTACAGTGATTTCTACAGATCTCACATCTGAGCATAGCATATTCTATACTCTTCTCAAAGTAAACTTTGAAGAAGAACTTTATTCTGGGGTGCAGCAATCAAGAAAAACACCACATCCACATCCTTGGGAAATTCCTATGTTATTAGGATGCAGCAGAGGTCATTGTCCATAAAGAAGCGGCAATTCTTGGCTATCTCTCTTTGAAATGCTGCATATCATGACACCTCAAACCTCCAAACTGAAAACTTTCATGAAGGACAATCTGATCAGCCATATTGGATGAGTATACGTCAACTTGAACCTAAAAATAAACTTACCTTCCATTGAGATATCCCTTTTTTTTTTTTTTTTAATCTAAAAAGGAAGCCTGAAAATTAGCCTAAATTTAAAAATAAAATATAAAATGTGATTTCCTATCTTATACCTTCATCACTTTCTAATAAATGCCATGCAGCTGTGGGAGGGCATTTTCAGAAGGGAGGAAAGTCCTAGGAAACAAAATGCTTTTAGTAGAATTCTGAATGGTTTCATTGAGTATTTTTAGCCTGGCCTCTTGAGAAGCTCTGCAAACATTTGCAAAACTCTAAAACAGAGCCAGGGTTATGTCACTATCTTTGGTACAAATAATTTGTTAGGAACTATTTTGTTCTGGCACAAGGATATATCAAGAGAGGATGCGTGAACTGGCTTGTTTTCTTTTGGATTAATGTTGTTTGTCAACTGAAGGCTGTCTTTATGTGGAAAGAGCAAGGTGCCAAGAAGTACATTTCACCATGCCAAAATTAAAGGGAGGAGCTCAGAAACAGTCTTTTATTACCTAATTAGTTTTATCAAATGACACAGATCAACTAACAGGGGAAAACTAATAGGAAAAAGGGGTCTAATGAAAAAGTAAGTTATCAGCTGGATACGCTCCAGAAAACAATTATCTCCCTAGGTAAACAAGTACTACTGTTGGGAGGTCAGACACAAAACACAAGGAATGGAGGTCTTCTCAGGATACCAGCCCTTGGTAGAGTTGAAATGGGTGAAAAAAGTAGTGGGATAAATTACATTGAGAAAAAGGGATGACTTGTTATTAAAGAAGCTAGTATCTTCAGATAAAATTATTCCTATCTGGCCTATACATATCCACCAGTTGGGGTTTTTTTTTGAAACACAAATCAAATACAGTTTGCCAGATTAATAACCTTATTCAAAATGAAAGTTAGGACTACAATAAAAAGAGCCACATTCACCTACTCATGAACAAATTACCAGAATAAGTTTTTTACAGCTTACAGGGAAAATGGCAGTTCACAGATCTTATTTTATCTTGATTGCCCTCCTAAGACTGGAAAGGATTACCACAAAAAGAAATACGCAATTTTAGATGATATTCTGCTTTATCCACAATAACCAAATGTACCATACATACTTATGTCTCCTTTGCATTATTTTCCCAATTGCATGAACTAAACTAGCCAAACAATTCAAACTCATGTGGCTCCCACTCAGATTACATCAACTTTTAATTCCTAATGTGAACCATACTTTCATGTTTCCCATTATTATTTGCTTATCTAGTATATACCTAAAATATGCAAAATTTATCCAATTATTTTAGCTAGAAAAGTAACACCACACACACATTACAGCACAAAGACATTTAAGAAGCTGTGCTAAAAAAAAATCTAAAAATCAGAATTTCTTTGACTAAAGACTTGTGTCTCCCAGCAGCTGGAAGAGAAGCAACATCGATTTTTACAAACATTCCTTGAGAATTTTAAGTGATGCAATGGGGGAGTTTTATTATGCTATTCTTTTTCCTCCTCTTCCCCCTCATCCATCACCAGTTAATTTGAAAACAGACATGGCAAAGAATTTATGGGAAAATTCTGTCTCTTGGGATCTGCTGTTCTGCCTTTACTGCAGAGCTGTGGGGACCACAGAAGAGTTTAATGTATACTTACAGTATGCTTTAGCAAGGACTGCTAGATGCAGAACTATGAAAGGAACATAAAATCAGTCCCTCTAAATGGAAATACCAACCACTGCCATCCCAGAACTATGTCAAGAGCGGGCAAAAGATGGTAATGAGGACTTGGCACGTCCTGGACAGGGCTGAGCAGCACTGCTGGGAAAGAGCAGTTCTGTTAGCATGCCTTTCCCTGCCCAGAAACGCTGAGTTACAGACCAAGTCCTAGCTCACATAAAACATCTTGATGACCCCACATCCAGCTGAGAGCACCTGCAGGGACAGAGGCTTCAGCCTAGACTTATATTGCTGATCCAGACTGTCATGACCCTTTCCAAGGGACTGCTGACATTCCCATCAGCCTGCACACGGAACGGGTATCACCATTCCTCAGTGTCTCAATGGACATAGTAGGGTATTGGATTTTGGGGACTCCACAGCAAAGACAGCCCGAAAAAATAAAAGCAAAGAGAAAGAGCACATTACAGGAATGCAAATCAGTGAGCTCATGCAGGTACAAATAGAAAGCAGATTTAGTTGAGGAATGAAATAACCGGTAGATGAACTTATTTCATCTGCCATCCGCCTTTAAAGCCCTGCAAAGAAAAGACTCTAAGATTCATGGCCTTCACAAGATTCCAAGTGACTCTGCAAAGAGTGGGGATTCTCTGCCAAACACAGCCAGTCTTCATTTTCCTCCAGAGAGTCAGTCCTTGGCTGGCAAACTGTAACCACTGCGCTATCCAGGCCTGCATATGGATGAGGTCACTGACCATGATCAGCACATCAGCATGTGTGTGGCAAATCTCCATACATATGAGAGCCAGCTTCTCCCCTGAGGTGTGATCCTTCATTCCCACAGAACAGGGGAGTACCTGTGTACCCTCTTTTTTTTCTCTGCCTGCCCCACTACTGCTGTCTTCTTATTACTTTTTCCATTATTTCCATTTACTCTGGAACTGACTGCAAGGCATGGTGCCATCATACTACAGCAAAATCCTCCTCGGCTCTGCCCACCTTGAAGAGACTGACAGAGGAGGAAAAACTGGCCAAGCCATGACAGTGAGCAGAACCAGAGAAGTAACCACTGCCACTCTCACCATTAGCACTTGGAATTCAGTCAGGCACCTTCTTCCAAAAGAACAACAAATGACTGTTTTAACTGCATGTCCTTTCTCTCACAAGAGGTTTCTAGCAGACTTTGATCATATGTCCTGTGCAAAGATACTGAATTTCCAAACTCTTTGTTTACTTTTTTTCTTCTAACCCTTTCCCTCCTGTGTGCCTTAAGCAACAAGTATCTACTCTATCTACCTGGGAACTAAGTCACATTCCTAAATCCAACTTTCTAATGCTGGGCAATGATTTTCTGGGTTCGGTTAGGCTACTTAAATGTGTACAGTTCTACCTACAGTGTTGTGAGAAGACTCCTCCCACAAATGGGTGTATATCCCATCCCAGCCAGTGCAACCTCCCGAGATCATCATTCCTCCACACCTACAGCGTTCCTGCAGACAGCTTCTCTGGAAATTACAAGCTTTAAGGCAATATTCTCTGCACACCACCTTCCTTCTCCATGTCTCCCTGGCAAGCTTCAGCCTTCCTGCCCAGCATCCTTTACATCAGACTTGTTCTGGAGGCACAATGTGAAGCCATCGAAACAAACAAGCTGAAGGAAAGGTGTTCATGCTTGCTGCTGTTTTTCCATAGCACACCGGCATTTTCCATCTGGTCCTGGGGGCACTCAGCCTAGATGAACTGCATAGCCAAGCTGTAGTCACAGTAAATACCAAGACTTCTCCAGACACACTGAGCTGGTTTGGAAAGCATACTTCAATATAGGGAAAAAATTATTATAAGGAATGTGGGCAAGAGAGGCCATCAAACAGAGAAGCCTCACTTGACCAGATCACTGACCTTGCCTAGGAATGCAGGTACTGCAAACAGGAAAAAAGTTATCTGTGCTGCTCAAGCTGCAGTTAACACCCAGAGTCATAAGCTGTTTTCCACAAGGAAAAGCTGTGTGTAAGGTCAGAAGGCAATAAATCACTCTGCATTATGGATCAGCTTATTGTTTAGGACACACACATGCAGAAATATCAAAGGCTTTTCGAAATTAACAGTGAGTGATTATGTGAGGCAAATGTAATGAAAACACATCAGAGTCTCTTAGCTAGCAGTAGAGAATATTCAGCCAAAGGCTTCCTCGGACTCCCACTGCGAACAACGCAGTATGGAAATAAACAAAATGATGTATTAGGAGAATGAAGACTGAGGCTTTGCACTAACTTATTGTTTTCCTGAACCATTAATTGCTAGACAGCTTTCTGTGTCACAATAGCATTTAAATTACTGAGCTTTTATATGATAAATTTACTGTATGTTTTTGAGGATGGACAAAATTTTTATAATTATTAAAACATGTCTAACGGGAACCATTATAAAGGACAACTGAGCATTTGGTCCTCCATTTGCTGTTATAAAACGCAATCTACGCAAACAGATGATAAGCAATTAACAGGTTTAACAACACATGCGATTAGCTGCAGTCATGTTTAGATAGAGTGATTCTTATGCATGTTAAGTGGATTATTTAATTGATATGCATTTCAGCAGAATACACTGGATGAGAGTGTGTGCAAGTTGCATGCAAGTTGAAAAGAAAGTGGTCTTGTGAATCCAACACACATAGGTGGGAGCTGTGACATAAACTGCTACTAAGGATTATCCAATGCTTCCCATAAACCTGATTTTCACTTCCTTATAATTTTGCCAGACTAATTGTTTGGGCTGAAACTTTCCACATTAGATGTGTGCTTCAGGCTATTTTTTTCTTACATTAACCAAAATGGTTCAATTATTTCCAAGATAGAAACCAGGGGAAAAAAAAAAAAGACACTGTTTTATAATGAGAAAATATTATCTGGTACCTCCTCCTTCAAGAATTCAAATATCCTTCTTGTTTTAAACAGCAGAGAGTACATTTTTATCAGGGAAGTGGCTCTTGCCAGGCCAGTTAAAATCAGTTCAAATATGATGACACTCCAAATGCCTGCAAACTTGGGAGAGGTGCTGGATATTTGGTTTAATGCTGAGTTCCACTGACGAGAATTATCTTCATGCAAAGAGAGGAAGGTAAAATGCCTTCCCTGGCACTGTTGCTGCCCAGGATGGAGGTCAGGCAGCACATAGAGCAGGACCAGGCTGAACCACATTCTGGCAGGAAAAAAACTGCTGGAAAGAGGAGGAGGAGAAAGAAAGTGTTTATGACCCATACCACTTATGCAGAAGAGAGTAGGATCCCCTGAAGAAGAGATTAAAAAGAAGAGGATTTCACTGACTGATAATGAGTTTATGATGAAAAGAAACAGGGTCATGGGTGGGGTATGGCACCTGACTTTGCAAACTCTGTGTTGTGTGTGTGTAGCACTTAAGTAAGAATCAAATGCACTTAAAAGGATATAACAACTTTAGAAGTCAGAAATGTGCAACTCAAAGCTAATGTTCTCAGATACTGACTAAAACATGCTGCTCCTAAATATTTAGGCCACTCCAAGTAGGTATCCTGTTATTGAGACTTGAAACATCCCCAAAACTGCAGTCAGAAATAAACCTCTGTTAATCAGGAAAAGATCCCGCTTTTTAACGCATATATAAAAATACTCCCCGTTTCCATGATTAGAAACATACATGTAAAAAATGAGAAACATGGTCTGAAGTACCTCTTACAGCAATCAGGTGGATAGTTCTAACAGAGTTTTTTAAGGAAATATGCCTTTGAAAATCTTCCCCGTTTCCTTACAAATCCAGCTATATACAACTTCATTTCATCAGTCCTGTGGAGAGGACACAGGACTGATGTCATCACAGGACTGATATCATCATCATGACTGAGAACAAAACATTAAACAAAACCCTTTGGAAGGTCAAACTGTGTGTTTACTCTGTAGCCACTGTGTAGCCTGGCACACACCACCTTCTACCCAGCCACAGTAGCAGCAGAGTCCGTGTGGGCAAAACCCCCATGCCTCTGCCTTTGGAGCAGCCACAGCTCGGACCCTGCCCTGGTGAGTTTGCTCCACCACAGCTGCACCATGCCAGCACACCCAGGGTCAGAAGGCAGTGGCAAGGACAGGGCAGTCCTGAACTGCTGTCCTCTGTGGGCAGAGAGTGGGATGGGTAATCTGCCTCAGCACAGCAGAATTTGTCATGGTTTTCACTGATTTCTGCTGTGATTTTTGATCAGTAGCCAAGTGTTGGTTAATTATTGACCTTTCTTGTTGCTTTCTCTCTGGTTGCTCAGCAGAGAGAGGGCACTGGATGTGCAACTACACCACAGCCCGGAATTGAAATGGAACAAAGTAAGGCAGAAAAATTCCTGTGACTGGGGGTTCAAGGTTGTACCCAGTGATTAGTCTTTGAAAGATACACTGATTTTTTTCTTTCAATTTTCTGCTTACTTTCTATCTCATTCACCTGTTCTCCTTTCAACAGTGAATTCCAGTTTGCACAACTAGTTGGTTAAGTGATGAATTAGTCCTAAAGGCAGAAGGTGGAGAGGAACACTGTCTGTGCAGTTGCACCCTGCTTCTCTTCCTACCCCCTACAGTATTATTTATTCTCACAGATAGAAACTTCAATATCCATTTATGGCAATATTATTTTCATTAATTATGTGCTTAATAATGCCACCTTTCCTTCAGCAAGGAAAATCACCTTCTCCCAGGAGAGATGATTTGCAATTTCATAGCAAGTGTGGCTTCTCTTAAGTAGTTCTAATTTTAACAGGACAAAGTACATCTTGTTTTACAAGGAAGGTGGAACCATTACACAGCACACCCCTACAACCTTTTCAGAATGCAAGCATTTCCTTAGAAGAAAAACAGATCTCATTCTCTGTGAATTATTATTTATTATTTTAGAGACATATTGCGACTTTGCATACCATGCATTTAAGAAGACAAATTCATAAAAGTAAGAGATTCTGAAAAGTTAGAACCTTGAATTACTTTCTTCCATCATTTTTATATAAGCTATATTTGAACAATTTTAATGATAAAGAGGAACACAACTGAAAATTCACAAGAGAGGTATTTGTCACAGACACATCATCTACTGTCCTGTTTCTCCATTGCATAAGACTATTTCCTTTAGTGCTGGCTGATGTGGCATATGCTCCTAATAATACAGCAGAAAAGTGGCCTTGGTGGACACATAGCTTCTCCTCCCCTCCGGGTCTGGACGTGTTCAGTCTTACTACTTGTCTCTGTGATTATTCCTTCCCTAAAAAATTAACTCTAGACATGGAGGAGAAATTAAAATATAATATAGAGCAACTTCTTGATTTATACTTGATCTAATTGCTAAACAGCCTACTAGAGACTTGCTAGATCCGGCCCAAAAGTTACCATCAACAAACTATGATAAAATGTGTGTTGGTGCACATAAAGGGAAAAGAAGTGCCTCAGAAAAGCAACACAAAGCACCAAGTGAATTGGAAAGAGTCTGTGAAAGGCAGAGGGCATGCACTGTAGCTCTTTCATGCTCTGGTTGGTTTTTGTGAGCTTGATTTATGTATAATTAACCATTTTTTCCCCTGCAAACAATTTCATTTGAAGCTGTGCTATCATTTTTACCCCCCATTCTCCTGCCACAGCCACATAAAACAGTCCAGTTTAACATGATGACAACTGAAACACGTTGCCACAGCAAGAGTCCAAACTTCTATGTTTGCATAAAATCCCACTCTCGTCCCCCTCCTGCTCATCCTATAATCACAAGAATGAAAGAAATTCATAAACTGTAACTCTCATCTCTAATAGAACCTTGGCCAAAATTCAAGCTTGATAATTAATTTCATTCTGTCTCTCCAAATTCCCACACTAGGTTGACTAAGAGAAATAATTCTTCCCCACCTAGACAACAACGTTTTATATGGCTAATGGACAGAGCATTTCACCTCTGAGAGAGCTGGGAAGTTAACTGGAGAAAAACAAGAGATACTTACAACACTTGGATAAGACAACAGCGGCAGATGAAAGAGTACTGTAGTAAGTTTTAAGTGTATGTCAACCCAAAAGCTAAATCATGGTTCTCTAATTACACTTTCTGTCAGAGAACAAAAGCACAGATGATCATACAGGACAGGCAGCTGTGAGGATGGTGTCTGAGTGACTATAACACTGAATGATTTGGGATAGGAGGGTGTTTGAGACATTCAGATATGATTATGAAAAGCTGATAAATCAGTAAGGTAAAATACATTTATGTATAGCACTAGACCTCAATAAAATAGAGAAGGCACCCAAACCATTTCAGTCTGAAGAATATGAAGCATTAACACTATACCATGATCTTAGACAGCCATAAAACAAATCACTACTTCATGCCACTATTCAGCAAATTACCAATACATCAAGAGAAGAAAACTATTATGATACCTGTACTGCACACATAACATAAACCACTCATTGTGTGGGAATTCATAATTGGACTTTTCTGCTGAGGCTGACATATGAACACCATAACCTTAAGCAGCACTCTTACAAGATTTTATTTATTGCGTATTTCACATGTATTTGTAAAGCATTTAAATAATGTCTTTCCCTTCTGGTACAAAAGGGTGTGTATCACCACTGGAAAAAATCACAAGGCAAGGCTGGCATGAAGGGTCTTGCTAGTACTGTATGTACTCCACAAAAACCAGTGCAATTCTTTCTGAGTACTGGAGGTATCATCAATAAAATCTGCATTGTCCTTCCTTAATCTGGTCTGTCTCATACCTGCTGTCCATCTCCCTTCACTTTTTAAAGATAACATGCAACCTTGAGGTTGTATCCATGCAAAAACAAGACATTAATACATGTTATAAACTACTTTTGCATTGGTCATATTACTATGGAGAATATATGCAGCAGATGAGCCAAAAGCATAGCACTACTCTCCATTTACCAGATGATAAATCTAGACCCTGTGTCTGTTTAGTTAAGGTTTCTAAAAACTTTCCTAGTTCTAAACCAGAAGCAGAGTCATTTCAATCCAGTTACACTTGGAAGCTGGTGTTGGAATAAGCAATTCAACTGCCATCCAATTCTTCATTCATTCCACTCATATTCAATCTGAAGGGCATAAACCCTCCAATATTCTCACACAAATAAGCTCCAAGATATTACAAGCGTAACAACCATAACACACCCTTATGTTCTGACGCACCCTGTGCATGCTCTTGAGGTGAAGAGGCTCATGAGAAGAGAGGGGCAAGCACTGATCTCTCCTCTCTGGTGACCAGTGACAGGACCCAAAGGAATAGCCTGAAGCTGTGACAGGGAGGTTTAGGTTGGATATTAGGAAAATGTTCTTCACCCAGAGGGTGTTTGGGCACTGGAACAGGCTCCCCAGGGAAGTAGTCACAGCACCAAGCCTGATCTGTTCAAGAAGCATTTGGACAATGCTCTCAGCCACATGGGTGACTCTTGGGGATCGTCCTGCACAGGACTAAGAGTTGGACCTTGTGGGCCCCTTCCAACTCAGCATATTCTGTGATTTTGTGAGATTTACTGCAAGCAGTTCAGGCACCTAAGGCTTGGAGCCCTAACCCCACATTACCACCAATGGACGGGGAAGAGACACAAGAAAACATCTCAGGTAGAATAATTAGTATCATCAATTTAGCACAACAAAACAATCTCCTTCAGCAGCAGAAATGCTGGGTCACTACATATTGGTTGAGAGAGGCAATAAAAACTGAAACCTTTCTGAGCACAGAAATGGTAAGCAGAATGTTTGTATGAATGTTTCATTTATTTTTATTTTGTGTGTTCACTTGGCAGTAAGTATAGAGTTTAACATAATTCTTCAAAAAAAAAATCAATAGCTGTTTATCTTCGAACTTCAGATTTCACAAAAAAAACCCCAAAAAAACAAACCAAGAACATGAACTTGTACATTGTTTTTGATTTGGAATGGATTATCACACAACACTCTTATAAGCATGGTCATCAATATGATGGTTTCCTTGCTTTCTCCATATTACTTTCATCAAGGTGAGATTTGCAGCACACAATACAAGAGCTCCAATATTGTTTTCAGTGTCCAATGAAAATAATGGAATTATGGAAAAGTAATGGAAAGCATCACAAATCTCAACACCGTAAATCACACTTCCTTCCTCCTCTTAGTCACAAAACGTAATTACAGCTGAATCTAAGCACAACACACAAATTTTTCTCGCGGTGTTTTGCATGGACATCAAGCCTTTAATCTACAGATCCTAACTCTCTTTAGATATTTGAATTTAGATCTCAAGTCCCTCCATAATACTCAGCTAAGAGAACTAGATTAACTAACAATCATTGCATCAGGGCACATGAAAGAAGTTCTTTAATTGAAATTATATTCCCAGTTTGAAGAGGATTCATGTATCTACTTTTTCAGACAATGTACTGAACAGATCCTAAAGGGAATTTGTGCTCCTAAACTCATGATGATGAAAACAGCCTCAAAATAAAGTGAAAAAGCTCTTAATTCACCAAAGCTACCCTTAGCTCTAGCTAGGTATCCTGAGCAGGAGGAAAAGAGGCAACAGAAACAATATATGCAGTTCCTTGAACAAAAGGCATTTAGGAAAAATCTCTTCAGGATCAGACTTATTCTTAGAGCTTGTGCAAAGAAAAAAACACCTTAAAGAGGGGAAAAGAGTCTGTTACAATCCCATTTATCAGCTCTCCTCCAGGTGACCTCTTAAGAATGCTGGACTTTTACAGACCATTTAAAGGAATGAGGGATTGGATTATCATTTGATGAGTTATGGAGGCCACATCCCTTAAATAATCAACTCATACATAGATCCTGAATGTACAGATACAATACAGATATGCTTTATAGGTACAGTTACACTACATAGATAATCATCTACTGATACTGACTGACTGATCCTCAGCTTCAGCACACATCCCAAATCACTGCAGAATCCAGGACTTCCTTTAGCAGTTCTCTCTGCATCTCTGATATCTTTGATCACAGGTCTTAGTTCTTCCCAGAGCTGGAGGCAGCCCTTGAAATCTGTCACACACTCTAGGAACAAAGGTCAAACTACACCATATCCTTTGGGTCTTAGAAGAACTTTTGCTAACTAGTAAATGTAATATAACTGTCTCCTTGCAATGCTTCCTTTTTTTAATTCAGTAACGGTATCAGGGAGGCTATAGCCTTTGAGCTTAATTTTTTTTCAGCTGTTTATGAGCTTTATAAAACATTGAGGATCCTCTACCTTTCTCTGAAGGTCATGGGACTCCACGTGAATATGGTGATAATTAGGTCAATACTTCAATGCATTAATCTGAAATAAGGACTGAGACTTCAAAACTTTGGAAGGAAATGTATAAAAAGAGCCCAAAACATCACAATGCTAATGATGAAATTCATTATAGTCAAATGGCCAGTCTGCTTTTCTAAAATTTCCAGAACATACGACATATTGCTGAATCTTAGCAACTTAACTAGCAACAGTCTGATGTAAGTGATATGAGCAGGATTAAAAAGCTTTTTTGGTTTCAAACAACAGACTGGAACATCACCTGGGAAAGTGACTCTTTGGTAATACTAGCCTACTGATGATTTTCATTTACTACACATGTATTTTTAATGTGTATGATTCAGTTCTCCACTTCCTCATTAATTTTATATCCTTTCTCATGGACCTTTGCTGGTTAGCCTGACTGGCTGGTACCACTGTAAAGCAAGAAGAGAATCAGTCTTGCAGATTTTAACTGAAAGACAGCTAGTAATAAAATGAAATAAAATATATGAACATCTGGATCAAGAACATCTTGAACAGGAATTTAAAAATGGCTCACACAATGGAGCCGTTAAATTACAGAATTACTGAACATTACAGAAATGCTGCTTATATTCTGCTTTACTGACATGGTAAATTACCAGCCTTGCTCACTGTAACTCATACTTTTCAATTATCTGTTCGGATTAATCAGCATAACTGGATTTATTACACACATGTAGACACCTGTTTTATAAAACCAACCAACTGTGCCAAAACGACCACGCTGGAATCCTCTGGATCTCATCCAAGAGGAAACGCTTTGAAAGTGCTGCTGAACTGCCCTAAGAAGCCTTCAGTTTTATAATGAGGATATAGGCAGCCAAAGTAGAAAATACTTTATGATTTGCTAATCTCCATGTCAAAAAGACTAAAGAAAAAATGCTACATTTTGATCATTTGGCCTTTGTTACACAACATGAAGACCAAGACTAACAATTCTTTCCTTGTGAGAAGTGGCTGGTATCTTTGCTGTCAATCTAGTCCTCTTTTACAGAAATATTTAAATTTTATTTATAACAGGAGAAAAAGTGAAAGACAAAAGGATGAAAATGGAAAAAATCCCATGTTCTCACATGAGTTCAAATGTGAGGCTCTTCTGACAGAAGGGCTTTTTTTCCAACTGCCTATTGCCAAGTACCACCCCAACATTATGGGGTATCTGCCACAGAGATACCCTACCTTCTAGAGCCACTGCTGGAGGCCAAGGGGGACACCCTCTGCAACATCTCAAGTATCACTGGGCATCAGCATGTTGGCAGCTGAACCAAGGCATTAATTACATTCCCAAACAAGAGGCTGCAGTCAATCAAAGGCATGTTTCATGATTCACATTTGGTGTTGAAAAACCTCTGTCAGGAGTCTCGTGGGAGTAGTTAATGACAGTAACCCCTGGGGGATTCCACATATGCCACACCACCAGAATAAAGGGTGCTTCCAAAACGTTTCTGTGACTCTGCCTACCAAGATACTTACACTAGCTCTTACACTAACCCAGAAATTCCTTAAGAAATTTTCAATGATTAAGAAGGCTGTGTACATGCAGAAGAGTTAATAACATTGTCTCCTGGACAAACTAGTTAAAACAGCCCCTCTTCACATTTGTAACTTTAAATATTTCACTCATATGGTACCATCACTTGTTCAAAGTCAGAATTACTCAGACAGAGGAAAACAGGCAAATACAGACTTATTATGGTGTGGTGCATTGGCCTTTACCACGTTTCCATATTCTTCCAGTAATGTCAAAAAAGGATGCTAAGCATCCAGAAATTGTGTCAACAATGATATTACACTGAAGACTGAGCAAATGGATTTCTCTGTAGAAGTTCATGAGCATGGAAATACATTTCCATTCCTATTAAATAGGAAGATGCTTTGTTTACTTAGTGCTGAGCTGAACAATAGACCACTTCAATCTCAGGGCAAGACTAATTTCCAGAGGTCTTGAGAAGAAGTACTTCAGTGGACAAGTATTTTGAGGTCTCTCTGTATGGGTGGAATAACTTCAAGTCCAGGAGAGGTTAGGAAGGAAGTGAAGACACCCTTGGGGCATAGTTATTGCAGATTGAGAAAAAAATGAGAGAAGTGGAAAAGAGGGTTTTGGGTAAAGTATTGTTAAAAGCATGTGTAAGAAATCTCCACTAAATAGTCCTAAAATAGGTTTAGTGGTAATGGATTTTGTTTGGTTTTTTTTTTTTTTTAATTCCACCACAGTAAGAAAATAAATCTCTCCTTTCCTCAACATTTGTGAAGATCTTAAAGAGCAAATTTTGATACAAATAAACTGACCATTATAAAGAACGACTGTTACATATTAACCACTGAATGGTCCATAAATAGCAGCAACATGTATCTGATAGCAATATGCTTCAACCTTAGGCAAATAACTACAGATTTCCTTTTTTTTTTTTTTTTTTTTTTAACAGTGCTCACAGAGGAAATTGTTACTGATCTAGATAAATGTTTCAAAGTTCAGTTCAGTGCTTTACTTACATTTTAGACTTTAATTTGCTTTTAAGCTAATTTGTCTTATTTCCCTCCTTTCTCTTCCCTAGCAAGGCTGTATATTAAAATTTCATGTCCTTTTTTATACAATAATTAAAT
The DNA here is from genome assembly GCF_017639235.1 of Corvus kubaryi. Classification (NCBI taxonomy): domain Eukaryota; kingdom Metazoa; phylum Chordata; class Aves; order Passeriformes; family Corvidae; genus Corvus; species Corvus kubaryi. Next base: position 20,702,412 of record NW_024581137.1, on the reverse strand, counting down.
AAAAAAATAGAAACAAAAAAGAAAAAAAAAAGAAAAAAAAGGAAAAGGAGAAGGAAAAGGAAAAGTTGAAAGAGAAAAAGAAAAAGAAAAAGAAAAAGAAAAAGAGAGAAAAAGGAGACTGCAATGGTGGTAAAAGAAAATATGAGCAGGCTGCCTTTCACTACATAGATTGCTTTGGAAAGCTACCATACAAGAATGAAACAGAACCATTATTAATAAATTTAGCAATTAATAATCACAGGTCTAAGAATTATCATTATCTGGTTGTGCTTGAGCAAGTAGGAGTACAAAACATCTCATTTTTGAATGGCACTGTCAAACAAGTTAAAGAAAATATTTTCACGCGACTATTCCTTTTAAGAGTTTTGTTGAAACTGGAAATGGGAGTACACAACCCTCTGTTGTGTACACAGTAACTACACTTCAGTAGTTCTGCTGAAGAGGCTCAAACCTGGTATTTGCTATAAAACTTCAAATGCAAACATGTGAACATCTCAAAACATAAAAAGAAATAAGAAAACTGAAATCTGATACTTAGCAGTTCCAAGGAGACCTTTTCCTAACCCAACAACTGCACCTTAGACGTCATTATAGTCACACTATAATTATTGCTCATTTTGCACTTTTACAAATGGGGGACTACGTCAGAAACCAATGCCCCTCATTCCCACCCTGTTTTCTGACATTCATAATCCTTATAACCAATGTAAGATCCTAGGGCTTCCTCAAACATAGCATAGTAAAAATTATATTAATACCTATTAAACTAGGTAATTAAGTTCTGGTCACAAGAAAGGTTTTATACATTTTCATAGATATTCATATATTTTCATAGAAAACAGTTTTTTAATAAAACTGTCAAAAGTTCACTGACAACAGTTTATGTTTTTCCTTTCATTCAAAAAAATAATCTTTTGCAGTAAATAACAAGATAACACTGTATTAATCTGCATTACTCAGTTAATTTACTAAAGGCTGTTCAGCTATTTGTTGTGAGATCAATCTGCATCTTCATGGCTATCCAAGAGTCATGCACAATCCTGACACCTAGGAATGGTTAATCCACTCTCCAAGATACTGGAAAAAACAGCAAGATGCGCCACATTTCCAACACCATCAGGGAATGTTAATGTAATCACAGCAAGGTCAAATACACTCATGGTTCAAGCCTAAATGAAAACCTGCAATTTAAACATCCCTGATGTAGAGGTGTGGAAAAGGTAATAAGTAAACACTGCTCCCTTTAACTGCTTTGGGGAAAAAGTATTATTGCATTCCCATTTAATCTCATTTGTAAATAAATCAGTCTCAAAAAATTTATCTCCATTTCGGTAAACTCAATTTGATTATCTTCCCAATGACACTGGAAGCATTTTTGTCAGCTGCAACTGCAATAGCTAAAATCCAAATCCTAAATACTTCAGTAAAAGATTCAGATTTTATATTCAATTACCTGGCAAGTCTCTCAAGAGTAATAGTAGTTTATTTCTTGTTATAGGATGCCCAAAACGTAGATCTGTATAACACTATACAAAATCACATGTGTATAATTATTACTATATCTGTCACAAAGTGGCTTTCAGATCACTGTAAACTTTTAATGAAGTAATGAACTTGCTTGTAGAAGTACCAACAGATGACATAATGTAATGTTACCCTACTGATGAATAATTTGAATGCTGTGCAACCAAAAGAAGTCTGTCATAACAACCCCACACAATACAGAATAAGCAAATGCTTTATTCTTCCTGTCAAACAAATAACTCCTTCCTTTTTATTTCTGAAAGTGAGCATATAAATATTATGCAAACTTGCAACAAAATGACCTGGAATTCAAATTTACACTGGAGTTCAAAATTCATAGCTAACATCCACAACAATCCAATCTTCTGCTGTGGAATATAATAATTAAAGGGGGGGAAAATTAAAAAACACATGCCCAAATAGAGGACAGAGTCTCTGTAATGCTTGCATTGGATTTATTTTAGTCTTGTTTGCTTTGCATGAAACAGCACAGTTTCAAAAGAAAACACCAGGAAACCTCTGAGCTTCAAGGATAAAAGCTGGAATCAAAGAATTAAAAACAAAAGCAGTATTTTAGTTTCAGACGTGCTTTTCAAGAACTGAGTTTGCTCTGTGTTTTCCTTACAAGCTGCTGACACTCTCCATGGGAAACACGGTTATTTTCAACTCTACTCTGGTGATTCCCTCTGGGGTGCTGCTGCCACACTGGGATGGTCTCTCCATTTTCCCAGAAGTCATCCCTGACTCACCATTATCAACTTTCCAGTGGTGGCAGAGGTTGCTTCCTCTCGGCGCAGCCACCAGAGCTGCCTGCGAGCTTTGTGGGACTCCTCAAGAGCAGGAGGATTCCAGTATCCCCTGCTCCCCAGCCTGCCTCACGGGGATGAACTTCCCAGCTGCTCTGTGCACCAGGTACAGGAAGATCACACAAGGTTGCTCCACTTGGGGGAAAGATCTGGAGCACAACATGCCTTGGCTTCAGCCTGACCACCCAGGTGTACAGGAGACAAATCCAAGCCATATTCTAGCACCTAAGTCTAAAACAGTCTGGTCATGGTTCCACCACAAAGCGCCATCACCTTGCTCTGGGAGATAATCACCTCTTACCATAGGGACCTCATAAAAGTAATATAATGGAGACAAGCATCATTTTACAAAAAAAATTCAGAATATGGGTGAACTTAAAATTAATTTGACTCTGAACACTAAAGAAATGCTGTGGTTTTGTTCTTCCTTTCCTGAAACAAAATGGCTGTGTACATAAAGGACTCACTATCAAGACAAAATACCTCTTATATGATCATGAGCAACAGAACTCTCTTGGCAGCATTTAACCAGTTCTAATCAGAAGACAGAGTTTAAAAAAACCCACAAAACCAAAGGACAACTCACAAAACATCAAATAAAAAACCTACCTCAAGACCAAGAGGAAGTAGTACCATCCCAATGAAAGTCATGGTTACAGCATTTAACTCAGCTATGAACCTTCCTAATTATTTCCAGCACTGAGTGACACCCTGAACTTAGCAGCACCGATTTTCACTTCCGGTTCCCTGCTGCAATGCTGTTTTCTAGCAGAGAAAGAATCTGCAAATCCGAAGTATAGCACATATACAATGCAGACTTCAAATAAAGGGCCATTGTCACAATGAGGAGCCTACCATGAATAATCTCGTTATTGCAGTCATGAATGATCTGACTCATGAAGCGTCTGCAGCGATGTTTCAGGCTACAATCACTTGCTTATACACAAAGCACACCTGGCTATTTCACACCCCTCCAGCAAATAGATGCTTAGTAATGCTATTTGGCTTTTTATAAAAAGCCTTGAGACAGTACAGCCAGAGTTAAAAGGAAATTAATTCTTCTATCATTATGTGTTTCTTTTCGCTTTCTTTGGGAAAGGGGGAGACATACCTACTCCTCCCTCACATGTTTTGCTTTTCACATTGGGATAAAAGACTTCCAATACTTCAGGATACAACCAGTGTAATTTTACACAGCCCTAAGCACCTGATACTCAACTCACACTGAGGAAGCCACCCTGGGTGGGCAGTACACAGGGGTCACCTGCATCACCCCAGCACACAGGTTGCCAGCAGCATATCTGCCATCACCATCCCTGTGACCACCACGGGCACTGCAACTCCCACCTGTCTGAGCAAGGCACCAGGACACAGCCACATGCACAGGGTGAGGCTGCATCATGCGCAGGGATCTCGCAGGCCCTCGGAACAATCCTGCTTTAAAAAAAATGCTGGTGACACAGCGCTGCACAGGTACGAAGCTGGATCAACCCTGCTGGGGTAACATCAGTTTTCATGGTTCTACCAGCTTTAGAGGGAAAGCCATCATTCTCAAGCCACTACGGATTAATACTAGAAAATAAGCATCCAGTTACAGAAAATATTCACAGAAGAGGAAAAATAAAAGGTGCAAGGAATTCAAGCTACATCCTTTATAAACAAGAAACCAACTCAATCTAACTGCAGAACTCAACTAACCAAACCTTTGCCAGCCCTGGGCAGCCTGGGCAGGCAGGAGTCCAGAATGCCTTAAAATTATTATTTAAAAAATAAATAAATAAAATTGAAACTTATGAGAATACACAAGTGTTTCTTAATAAGGCAAATTATGTTTCTTTAGGGGGATATTCCCAAGCTGAATACACATTTTAACTTGAAATAGAGGGAATGTTTTGCTAAAGCATTATGCAGATGTGAAACTGCTTTTATGTAACTCAATTTATCAGAGGAACATGTTGTATCATGTTGTTAAAATATTATAAAGATAAAAGGATAATAATTGAAATATTTGCATATGACACAGTACAAAGAAATAATGTATGTGAACAGACTATTTGTTGTCACATTAGCTTCAAGCAAATAAGGAAAGAAGGGTTGATTTATTACTGAGTGTCTGGGGCTGTAGGATGGTAAAATTCTACTGACTGTAGTTTAAATAAAGGTCTAGAAAAGTAATGGGAAAAATCCTAGAAATAATTCAGGACAAATTAATGGTACAACATGAGGTCTTTAAGATTATTGAAAAAATTAATGAATTTACCTTTTTTATTCATAGTATTTAAAGGACTGACTTCTAACTGGAATTTCTTACGTCTGCACTTTAAAGAATTGTTGACATGTTGAGGGTTGCATACCTTACCCTTCATCAATAACAAACCAATTGAATCTGTTCTGCAAAACCTGGCAGCACCTCTGCCTCAGGAGCCTGGGCGCCCAGCCTGGGGTCCTGCTGCTGCACCCAGCCACGTCTCCTAGTGCTTTTCAGCTTGATTTTTGATCCCACTGTTATCACTGTGACCCCTTCCAGAATCTGACAACTCCAATCGTTATCTCCCAACCTCTATACTTAAACTGCAGATGAGTTTGTAGACTCTCCCTTTGCAATGCTGGCCTCAGTCAGCTAAAACAGTTTTCTTCCCTGTCTTGTGCCTCACTGCAGCAGGCAAGGTGAGGGAAGAGGAGAGGAGGAGAAAGGGGAAAATAAACTTCAGCATGCACATACATACATAAGTTTACACACTCACGCATACATGGGTATATAAACATATACTTAAGTATATACAGTATACCTAAAGTAAGGTTTACAAATATGGGCTGTAGATATAACTAGAAAATAAAGGTGGATCCCTGAATCCACAGTCTGGCTTTGGCTAATGACTCCAAGTTTTGCTCCCTTTTTATTGAAGCTCACCGGTAAATCAAATCCAACAGCTGTGGCTTGATTCAGGAGGCTGGTGGCGCCCAAAAGAAAGTCTTCTGACAGTTCTCTCCGTAACATGCGATGCCCAGGAAGGGGTGTGCTCACACCACTGCTGGGGTCAGTGCCAGGCAGCAAATGAAACAATACGACAAACCTATCAATACCCTTAGGCATATGCAATAGTAAGATCACATTTAAGAGCACTTAAGAGATTTAAGAATCACTTTTAAATTAGTTTCAGCTTTTTTTCAGAGATGGCAAGTAGATTAAAAGAGTGTTTATTTCAAGTGGTATAGCCAAGGCTCTACAATTCCGTGTGTAGATATCCCCTAGAGAAAGAATTCCCTTCCGTAGTTGAAACCAATCTACTGTAAGCAGATCAGATTAAACCAAAATGAGACATTCTCAATGCAGTATTAGACTGTCAGCATATTCCTTCGTAATTCCACAGGTATTTTGGAATGGTGCAGACCAACCACAGATAAATAAAAGAAAAGGCAATTCTCAATTATGCATTCGTAACCATTTTCTCATTCCCTCCCAATAATAAAGTAATCTGCCATAAATGCCATGGAATTACAGCATCTTAGACTTCTTAAAAATAACAGGGGTATTTCTGAGCAATAATAATACCTGTGGAAGTATTAGCAGGCTATTGTTCCTGTTCATGTTTAACTTGAAAATGAAAAATTTCAGATTTTAAAACCTGTAGAAGCTTTGGACTAAAGTTTCTTAATGTCATGCTATCAAGAAAAAATATATACAATAGAGGCATAACCCCCAAATAAAATTGCTGATACAGTCTTAAATCCCAAAAAGCAGTGAAAAGTCCTGAATTTAAACTAAATAAATAATAAATTTTTAAAAAGTGAAATTATGATGAGATTTCCTAACCTAAGTCATTAGTTGTGCTAAAATTTGCAGCATATTATGGTTATTAAGCAGAACACAATTTTATTTGAGTGTAAAAGTTTCAGACTTTCCTCATATGACCTTCCTGGCATACTGCCAAGGCTTGGCTCTTGATGACATTTAATCTGAACATAATCCCTGAAATCTCTGCGCCATTACCGGGTTGCATGGGAATGATTCCCTGACAACATACACAGAATTGTGCTGCAAGTTTTATTTTCAGCTCATGGCTGTTCCCCTTCCTTACCAGCTGTTGCAAATTATTTGTTTCAATAAAAATAAATAATCTATACCCTTTATTTGCTATAGAACCACATAATACCTAAAATAGAAAACAAGTCCAACACGTCTCATTTCGGTTGGTTTTCTGCTGATGGCTGCCATATTTTTAAGGGAGTAAACTCCAGAAAACAAATGAAGTTCAGCAGCTGATGAAAAGCCTGGGTAATGAGCTGCAGTGGCGCAAACAACCCTATTGATTCTAAACAGGAGCAAGACCACACTGCAGCAGAGGGTTCCAGCTGAGGGTACTCACACTTGACTGCGGTCTGAATGAGCAACTGCCTTTAGAAAGGAAGAATACACTTAAAAGAGCTTTTTTCATATTCAAAGATGCCTCTGATCTCTGAAGCCAACTGTCTTTTTGTCATGAATGCTGTGAAAAATCACAGTGTCCAAGATTTCCACATCTGTGATTTTTGGCACTTGTGCAAGGGTAGGAACTGAATAACTGATGTCTGAACAACACCAACAAAAATGAGGCAACACAGCAATTTGTCCCACAGGAAAGCATATAAAAGCCCCAAAATCACTGCAATAAGGTAAGTGTGGATCTCTCATTGTTTTCTGTGTGCTCAGGATTTCACAAGTATTTTTCCCCTGCATTCCCTGCAGGAAGGAGCTAGGTAGGCAAAGCAGCACTGACTTTAATCTTACTAATGCAGGTCCTAAAAGCAGTGAATCATACAGCAGTAAGAACTCCGGTATGGGACGCAGAGACCTACCCATTGACCTGCATACTTAGTTCAGCAACAACCTGAGTGTCATTACAGATCATGGGAGCTAACACCAGTCTACCTACATTTGCTGTGGTCCAATTGCTGCCTGAAGCAAAGACTGGCTCTTATTGAGGCTTCTTATTTACTGAGAGATCCCAACATTTTCCCTTTCCTATGAAAAGTAAGTAAATAAGATGAACAAGAAAAATTAATTATTCCCTGCAAAAAAAGCCAAAAAACCAAAAAATGATAGCAGATAAAGCAGTTTTATGGTTTTTTAAACTCTTAATTTTCAGCAGAAGGCTTGCTTTGTTCAGCGGGCTTTTCTCCCTGTACATTAACCCCTTCCCAGAAAGATTTTTCCTACACAGAGTTGACCAAGTTACCAAAGACCATAATTCTGTGGGAAAAGAGAAAGTCTTCTAAAGCACTCATAAAGGTTTATTTCGTTATCTCTAAGTTACTTCTAATGTTAATCTCTTTATACATGTAAACAAGTACCCTATTTCAAAGGTATTTCTTCAGCTTGGGGTGCAGAAGACCTGTTAGTTCTCCTCTTAAAGAAAGCTAAACTCCAAGGAAAAATAGGAGCTACTCCTCCAGTCCTTTGTTTCCTACAACAGAGTAGGCTTGATCCAACCAAGAGGCACTTAAATCAATGGGGAGCTGTTAATGTTTGGTTTAGGCCATGTAAGGGTGAGAAATTGGGAAACATGTTTTCACCTGGCCTTCAGCCAGGCACAATGCCACCACTAATGAGGGGCTGCCGTAAAGAGACGTTTTGAAAGGGTCATATGTGAGATGAATTAATGAACACAATGCAAACCTCACATCCATCTCAAAGAGGGGCAAAAAATCATTGCAGTTTATCATAAATATGCTTAGGTGTTCTGATGCCAGCCTACTTACTGCCAAAGGAATCCACCGACAGGGAAGGGCAAGGTCTGTTTGCAATGCAGTCCTCCCCTGGGAGATGCATTTCACGGCTTCCAGCCAAAGCCTCCAAAACGCCTCCAGGGTAGCAGTTGGGCTGGAGCTGCCCCATCACGCCCTTCCACTGCAGCCGGATTTGCCTATTTTTGCAGCTGGCACCACCAAAGGCTACAGAAACTTGTAGTCAGCACAGTCTCTTCCAGACTGACTTTTCAGTCTCTTCAGCTAATGAATACTGAGAGGAGTGCATAGACTGGCAACACCTTGTAAACAGAGTTAACATGCAAGACCCTGCACCTCTCACAGCCTTTCTTTCTCCTAACAATTTCTGTGGGACTGTTATCATCGTGGCTCTCACTAGCCTCAAACCTACCCACCACACCAGCTTGCAAAAACATCATTTCACCTAGCACTGACACAACAAAATCCTTTTTGCTCAGTGTGTCTAATCCCCTTGATAACAGTGCTGTACACAGATTGTCACGATGAAGAAAACTACGCTGGTTAGTCCAATGACTCAGCAGTGGTTTCTTCCTTTGCTGCTCCAGTGGCACAAAGAACAGGCTCAGGAGCTTAAATCTTGATGATAGATACACACTCACTGTGCAGCTAATCCTATCATTTTCAAGAAAAAAACCCAAGTCTGTGCAGCCTATAGCTACTGTTGATTTACAATCTACAAACAGCACACCATGCACTACCTAAATGAAAAAATATTTTCAACAGTGAGTGAGGAAGACTGTGGTTTTAATAATTTCTCCAGTTGCAACTAAAAACTCAGACAGTGAAAAATGAAGTCTGAAAGAGAGCAATCAAGGTTTATAAAGAATATTTCATACAGAGGTGCACCTTACACAAACAATTTTTGGAAAAACACATTCAGCCAAAGCATCAGCAATGCTCTGGAATTCAATGATCCCTTACACAACAGAGAACTGGAGAGGGCTTCACAAACTAGAAGTCCCACAGGGGAAAGTAAACATTCCCTATTTTCAAGTAAAGTGCAACAAACAAAGCCTGAAGAGTGAATTATAGGTGTGAAGTTCAAAAAAATTCATGTGTGCAAGCAAATGTACAATCTGTATGAACAATCATCATGACCCCATGTGATAAGCAAATACATACATACCAGAGCAGTAATTACTTATCTAACTTGCTGCTGTGGGCCTGTGATGACACTGGCTTTGTGAGCTACTGCTGTACTGCGTGCAAATATGCTGCATGATGGAGACTCTCTGGAAAGCTCACTTGAGTTCAGATGGATTGGTTTCGTTGCGAACTAGCTTGACATAAAACTTGAGCTGTGCCCCTAACCTGACTCTGATTCAAAGATAAAAGATCTTATCACTATGGAAGTGTGGCCATGAGCCTGAGCAGATGGCCCAGAGGGAGGAGGAGGAGGTGGCTTGATGTTTTTGTGTATAACAGCACCTAGCGTTGCAATGAGGAAGCAAAAGTTTGTATTTCAGTATCCTTTGCAAATGCTAAGACCAGGAGAGACTGGTCCCAGTGCATAAAACACATCAGAATCCAGAAGCTTGGGGAAAAAGGCAAAGCCAGTTCCAATCCACATCTTTACACCGTTTTGCCCTGCAAAACATGGTTACCTCTTCAATAACGCCTGTTGAGGGCAGTCTCTCTCCCACGCCATCCTGCCACAGCTGTCATCTGGGAGTGTGCTAGTTGGCATGGACCAAAATCATGTCATGGAATGTGCTAGAAATTAAACAATATGGACAATCATAAGATACAAGTCCTGGCCCTGATACTTTTACCAATGCAAAGCAGTGGTGAAGCAAAGTGGAAGTGGAGTCCTTCAGCCCATTCCTGCAGTTAAAATACAAACATCAGAAACAGGGTGGCACAGCAGGACCGAAGATTAAGACTCCAAAGTTTAGCCCCGTAGCCACAACATGACCGTGTTAGTGCCATTAGAAAATGGGAAGCACAAATAACTTCTAAGCAAGTCAAACTTTTCTCTCAAAATAAAGAGGCCAGAAGATGAGTGTTACAATAGATATCAGGGCACTGGCAAAGGCAAAGTGTGAAATGGACTCTTTCCAGTATTCAGTTTAGGAAGACAAACATTGTTTCACAAATTCACTGTAGCCCTGCTTATTTTCCAAGCTCCTTAACTCATGCCAAAGGGCCTGGACTTTCTGAACATCCTGTTCTGTTTCCTTCACTGCTAGTCTTAGTCCTCAGTACTAAATGTCTTTATTTCAGAGCCCCCTTTTCTATCATTTTATTCCAAACTCCTCCCTCTGTAGCTTTTGTATTTTACCTCTGGGTAAGAGTGAAGACAAGCAGATTAATGAGAAGTCTGAACAGCACATTAAGTTACACCTATTTTGAGAGCCCTTCTCGCTAGGCATCCCAAGGCACTGCATAAAAATAAAACTATACCAATTGCATTTAAACTAACAAGAAGCTTGCAGAGGTTGGCATGCCTCAAAGCATAAAGACTGATGGTTAAATGAGTCCATGATTCCCCAAAGTCTCAGAGCCACATGAACACAGACCATCTCACCTGTCATTGGTTGGATGCTTGGATGTAAAGTTAAGGAATCTTCATGATGGCCTACTGGCAGGAAAAAATATTCCTGCCTGAAAAGGGCAGGAAAACAGTTTTAGTCCATGAGTAGTAACTGGCCATTTTGGGGATTTCCTGTCTGATGAGCAGCAATGCCACCTCTGCCTCTCAAAGATGACAGAACATATTTCTGCCCCTGTCTTTGCTCCTCCACAGTTGCAAGAAGGCCAAGGTACAAGGGGTCTCAAGGCAATGACTACAGTAGTACAGGCTTGGGCAGAGACAGGAACGTCACCTCTCACCCCGTCTCGTCACATCAGCTCCCAGATCCGCTGCACTTGGGACCCCAGTAACACCACAAGAAATGGTACCAAACACCTTGACATGTCTGAGGTGCACCCTGGGCCCTGCTCATCCACCTGTGCAGACACATCTCCTGGTTGCTGGCAAATGACAGGGGAGAAGGCATTTCTCTTGGCACAAGAGGGAACCACTGCTGCCTCAGAAGTGCCAGGAAGCCTTTCGCTGCTGGTGATGTGGGCACAAAACTTGTCCACTTGTCCTACTTGTTTCCTACTTCTTTGCCATAAGAAGTCCTATCTTGCTTCCTTCCTCTTCCTTCCCACAGCAGTGTTTCAGGCTGAGACCAAAGCATGCAGTCAGAGTTACAAGGAACATGGTCTTATTTGCCTTAAGTAACTGCATTTCTAAACTTTGTCTGCCATTTTGAGCAGTGCACAGATAATCAGACAATCCTTACAGACTCTTACTTCCCTTTCTTGAGATAGTTCAGGAGAAAAGAACCATGTGGTGCCCTTGCAGCCTCTTCAAACAAGTAGTGTTGGAAAACAGCTGTGGCCTGCAAACCCTAATGCAAACAGTAATGTGGCTTACACTACATTCAACCCTACTTTAAATTATGTATTTATTAACACACATACAAAAGAGGAAAAGGATGTAACAGCACAAATTAGAAGTGGACAGGAAGCTGCAGTTTCAACAGTGAAGTTAAGCTAAGACCTGAGGGCCATCAAAACTTAAAGCTGTTCCTATAACTTTGTATGCAGCTGAGGTGGCCACCAACACATCAGGACTGTAAAGCTAATCAAATCAGAGTTTAAAAAATTGGAAATTCTTATGGCTGTCAACATAGTGACTTCTGTGAAGAGTATTGACTTTAGCAAGTTAGCTAAAACCAGAGTTACAACCTTATGAGGGGGATACAGAATAACACCAATGTAAGAAGAACAGGAGGTCCTGAAAAATGCTGGAATCACATTTTGAAACCAACCAAGGAATACGTACATGAAATCAACCGAACAGACAAAGCTGATGCATTAGTGAAGCAGGTCTGAACAGACAAGATTTCAGGCTCACACTGCTTGAGTAAGGAACGCTTTCCTTGCCATCTGGCTTAGAAATCACTTGGATTCCACAGTGGCCATCTAATGGCCAACAGGAAAGCGGGGAAATTATTTTAAGTAAGAATCACTAAAATTAAAATGGGAGAGGCAACGAAAGGGGGGGAAAAAAAGTGGTCAGTGATAAATACAGTATGGAGATTTTTCTATTTATATTTTTAAAGCTATTTATATTTGAAAGCTTTCATTTAGGGACTCTGACAGGCAGGCTTCCACATTCATCAGTCTGGTTTTCATTCAAGTACACAGTACTTATAGAAATATGTAAAGGCCAACAAAAACAATTAAAAAGACATTAAAATTAACTTCTGTCACAGTTTGGGGTTATCAATTCACATTCACATTCAGATACATAAAACATTTCTCAATATTACACTGATATACATTTTGAATGCTCTGCATAAAATCCTGCTCCAGCACCAGGGCACACAGTGAAAAAAATAGTGCAAGTTTGACATATTCGGACACAACACTCCCTGGAGATGAGCTCCTTCAGGTGAACTTGCTGTGTGAGCATGATTTCCCATACAGCTGAACCAGGAAAGCAGCAGAGAACCTGTGATGGCAGAGCCATGGAGAACCTACACAACATCAACTCACAACAGAGCAAATCTACAGGGCAGAACTGGAAAACGCTCTGGGGACACCTTAGGGCACCTTCCAGCACTTAGAGGGGGCCTACAAGAGCTGGAGATGGACTTTTCACAAGGACATGCAGTGAAAGGACAAGGAATGATGGCTTTAAACTGAAAGAAGGTAGGTTTAGATTAGGAAGAAATTCTTTACTGTGAGGATAGTGAGACACTGGAACAGGTTAGCCAGAGAAGCTGTGGATACCTCATCCCTGGAAGTGTTCAAGGCCAGATTGGATGTGGTTTTGAGCCAGTCTAGTGAAAGACCCAACCCAAACCATTCTATGATTCTATGATTCTGTAGCTGAAGAGGAAAGGATCCATGAGTGTAGGATGGCTGCTGAAAGACTGATGATATGCTGGAGGAGAACTGCCAAATACCCTGCACAGTCTTTTCCAAAAATGTTGCATTTGGCTCTTCAGAAGCTAAGGCATTCAAAAGGAAAGGGCAAATCCTCCTGCTCATCTCTGAAGCTCCTCACAAAACTGACGTTGCTCCCGGTTAAGAACAGGTCACATTCATGAACCCATTTAGAAGATGCAAGCTGAGATGCATGCTGCTTCTAGTAACATGGATGATCTAACTTCAGAGTCAATTGACTGCTTTCTGCTATAACTGACATCTGTTACTAACTTTGTTCATATGTCAACACTGTTTAGCTTAATGAACCAGCTTTCCTCTCTACCAGCCCCTTCCCTGACGTATTTAGCTAGGAACTATCTTATCATGCTCTGGGTTTCAATTTGCTAGCCTGTTCTGCTAAGATAAAGGCTCTCAGAGCTGCTTTTCTTGCTGTGCCTGTTTTAGTTTGAATCATTCCTGAATTCAAAATCCAGAACAACACATGAAATTTCATTTCGTACATTTTTCTACACTGATTTTAAGGTTTCCATGTCTCCATTACCTTCACATTACACCTATTCCATTCTAGATCCATATTTATCTTATCTGTGTAGGTCTGGAGATTTGCCTTGCTTTTACACAAGTTTCAAGAACTCTTAAAAATATTTTCTCTACTTTTAAATATTTGGGCTTTTTAGTCCAGCCAACTGAATTGCCTACCAACCTCACAACCTTGTTTCCTTAATTTCACAGCCAGTCCTTCTGTGAGATGGAGTGTTATTTATGACCTATGTTTGCTTATACTTGTATAACATTTAAATGGAAATAAGTAAATGCATGCTTCACACAAACTCACTTTGTATAACCAACTCTTCTACAATGTCATCATGCTCCATGAAAACAAAATCTGAGAGCACATCAACATCTCAGTTTAGCAACATTTTAAAGAAGAAATCACATTCACTGCCTGTCACAGCTTGCATCAAAGACTGTCAATGTCCTAAGTTTCCAAGGGATTGCATCTACTGAGCCATTTACAGCTCTATTTCTACAAGCAAAATAAACATGTCCAAGAATGTTGAGGCCAACTGGCACAGAAAGGTGCCATGCTAATAAAGTCTATCACCCTCCAAAACAGGGTGGTTGCTTTCAAACTGCCTACTGGGAACAATCCCAAGACAACTTTCAAACCTTACCTGGGAATAGTTCAGGTGAGTTCCCGTAAGTATAAACCAAAACTAGGCCAGGGACAGTCAACAGTACATACATTTGATTGCCAGGGCCAGGGGCTGCTTCTAGACTCCATTTAATTTACTAGTACAGATGTGCCCATTGCATGAAGACCTCTTCATGTCTGCATGACCCTGAGTTCTTCACACCTCTTGGTACATTTTCATTAGCTTGTCATTCGCCCACCTTCCTTCTCAGAGACCAAAGTAATTCTACTAAAACCACACCAGCCACAGCTTTTAGGAATATTTTCTCTGGCTAGATATATTAATCTTTACTTTGTTCCAAAAGGGATTCTGAGATCTTTGTCTCAGTTTTCTTCTCCAGGACTGTTTTTTGTTTTAGTTTTTAGTTTTAGCTTTCCATATGTTTCTTTGGTCTTGGAAAACAAAACTCTGCTCTTTCCCCAGATAAACTCTAAGACAGATGTGTCTTTCCACCTAAAGAAAATGAGGCTTCAGACTCACACTTGCGTCTTCCTCGTGCCACTAGGAAACTCGGATTTTCATGGGGTTTGGGTTTTTTTCCTTTTTTCCCTGGTGCTGCCCAACTATCTTATATTTGCTGTCCCCAGTTCTTTAATCGCATCCTTCTTCCTTCTCAGCCCCAAATCTCTACTTATCTCCACCTTATCCTCCTTTTTTTCTGGTGCCACTTTTCTTTGATTCATCTTTTTCTCACGTTTTCTTCCTGAGTTCTCCATCATAACACACCAGTCTTTCACTTGATTTCTCCGCTACCAATTAGCACCAGCCTCTGCGCTGCGATTATAGCCACATGCAGCTGTGGTCAGCTTCCTCAAAGACCTCTCCTTTCCAACTACTATTTTTATATACAGCTGTGCATTCAGATCACCTCAACTGCCTCTTCTATTCCCTCATGTCTAGCTCCCTGCCTCTAGCTGCATCTAAACTACTTGGATATTCTCTCTCCTGACTTCTGTCAGCTGACATTTCTATATAAAAATAGATCCTCTCAGGTAACATTGAAGAAAGTAAATCTCCTTCTGTTCCTGCATCCAGTCTTGATGTCTTCTCTGCTATCCTTCATTCAGTGCTGCATCACTGCACATCCTTCCTCATCTCTGCCTTCAAGGAAAAATAAAGAGCCCAGAAAAAACGCATCCAGACTCCAAATTTTCATTAAATGCTGGCTTCCTCTGGCCACTGACTGAAAGGCAGTTATCTGCCTGAGCTAAGTTCTCTTAGGTGGAAAGTTCTTGTTGTGATCCAAGGCAGGAAAACTCCCCCATCTCCTTCAGCTACAAGTTTAATCCACTGAAAACTGCAAATTGGTCTTGAAAACACCAAAAAGAAAAGAAAAAAAAAGGGAAAAAAGAGAAAGAGTAATTACAGTTTAGGGCAGAGATTCTTGTAAATGAAGTTTTACTAGAACTTGAAGAAAAATTGATGCCTACCTAAGTGGAAGAAAATGAAAGAAGTAGTGTGAGGAATTTCACGTCAGAGATCACAAATACACTTTGAGTAATCTTAATTTTCTGAGAAGAGGCTAGGTACTAACAAATGACTCCTCATGCTCGTGAAATAGGAAAAATAAGTTTACGTGAGCCTCATACAGCACATAGTATTTTGAACATAATATTCTGCAAAACTGAAAATGATTGCAGAAGCATATGGCTAAGAAGAAAATGAAGTTCAAGGATTTAACAAGGATATCTTTCTGCAAATCAAAGTACAGACTCCAACCCTTGATCATTCCCATCAAAGCATGAAATAATATTAAGGAGTTGGATCACACATTCTAAAATGCACTTTATTGTTTTTCCCCTTTAGACAACACAGATTTTATAGGACAAATATTAAGGACAGAGCTTCAAAGAACAAGTGGATGTGTAGGAACAGAGTACCAAGCAAAGTGTCATCTCAAGTATTTTACTATGTAATAAAAATAGCACTTTGTTTTGAGAATTGGAAGCTTATCAGTCTCACTTTCAGTGCAAGGCTTTTCTGCATATCCAGGCATGCAAGAAAGGACAAGCAATGAACAGCAGGTAAGCCTTGTGCCCTTGATGCTGTGGTTTATCTCCAGAACTTAAAATACACCAATGCTGCTAAATAAATAAGGCACACTGCGACACAAACAGAAAGAGCATGCCAATTGCTTTCATGTACACAAGCAACAAGGCATCAAATTTAATTGTGAATAAGTGGGAGGATTTTCAAAGATGCAAATGGACAGTAAATGCAGAGTTCGAAAGGTATTTGGGGTTGGCCTAAATGATCTAATTGCTGCTGTAAATCTACAGTTCCTGAAAACTACGAAGTCTCCTGTACTGTTGTTAAAGATTTTGGAACATGTATCCACTATAAACACTATACTAATTACAATTAATTACATTAATTTTCACTTGTAATTTACACAGAGATTCTCCAAAAATGAAGCAGGCCAAGAACACATTCAAAGAGGTATTTCCTCTGCTAGGGCACAAAAGCAAGCTGTGCTACCTGGCCTCCTGATCCTGGATCATGCATAAAACCTATTAAAACCTTTCTGGCAGATCACAGTTATCTGTGGCCTCTGTTACAAAGTACAATGCAGAGTCTGATCCACAGACTCTAGCAAAATAAAAAACAAAACAAAAAAAACCCCAAACCAAATAACCAAC
This sequence comes from Corvus kubaryi, assembly GCF_017639235.1. NCBI lineage: Eukaryota > Metazoa > Chordata > Aves > Passeriformes > Corvidae > Corvus > Corvus kubaryi. The sequence goes on along the minus strand of NW_024581137.1, from coordinate 20,685,534 downwards.
CAAATAAACAAAAAACCACACCAAAAAACCACACCATCCCCGGAATATTTTAGCTGGCTTTAAATTAGGGTAATTTTTTCCATTAATGATGCAGGCAAAGGTGCAGTCTCTGTCTGTGACCAGTGCTGCCATAAATATTTTTTAGAAAGCTATATTAGAGTAAAACAAATAAGATGTATCAGAGTAAAAGTCTACAACATTAATTCCATACTTGACATAAAATGTATGGAGCTAAAACAAAGCACAAACCTTTCACAGTTCCTTCTAAAACTTCAGAAATCTTCCTTTGAATTCCCAGTGTTACTGTGACTTGCTTTGAAGACTAATTGTTTGCCAGAGGTGCTGTATAATTGTTTATGTCTCATCTAACCTAATGTGGAAGATGAGATTCAACAAATAAATATGCAAATATCTCCTAGTGATTTGTATTTGCTAAATATAATCCAAATGTTTATTGAGATCCTATTTAACAATCTCCCAGTGGTTGCATTTCTTGCAACAGATTAAATGACAATAGGATCAGAAAGCCAACCATAAAGGGCTAGGAAACAAAGATAGGTCCTTCTGTTATGAAAAATACTTGAAATAGTATGCTTAGCAGGGAAATGTGACTGTCTGGCTCAGTATTCAATTACTTGCCACACATTTACATCAAGGAAAAGCACTTTTCCCACCAGTGGAAGAATTTAATTACATGGGGTGAAGGGAAAAGAAAAGAAGATCCATCATGAAAGTCCTCTTTCACTGCTTTAGTCAAAGTGGATGTCTTAGAATATGTCAGCTGGACAAACCAAAAACACAAAAATAAGATTAAAGATAGTGTATCTTCACCTAGCAATCAGTAACTATGTGTTCCAGCCAGAGAAAACACTGGGAAAGCTACTGGAGGAGTTTTCCTTTGGCTCAGGGAACAGATGAGCAAGAGTTCTCCTAAGGCATTACTTACAAAGCCAAAAGCTGTTAAATTCAGTGGCGGCTAAAGCAAGTTACAACACAGTCTGCTCCAGACTGTGTGGACAGAGCCAAGCTGCAGTATAATAACATTTAGGGGAAAAAGGGAGCAAGCAGAGAAAACATACCTTATGGTTTTATCCCAAGCCTGAACCAGATTCAAGGAGCTCTCTCAAGCAAGTCAGAATAAGGAGGTTGAAAAGGTTTTCTGCTTGAGGAGGGCTCACCTACAGAAGCACAGGTTCTACGGTGGCATTTTCTAGTGTTTATTCAACCAAGTTTTCAGTTCCCAAGTAATACAGACACTTTGGAAAACTATGCCACTTGCTGTCATCGAGGAAGACTTTTCCAGTCCAATAAATCAATATCTTTCCTGTCATGCATTCTTTCTCAATTAATCAAATTTTTTCTCTATGTCACTTTACCATCCCCAACATTTTGATCAAACCATTCTTACAGAACTGCTTTCTCTACACCCCACTCCAATGTGAAATCTCTCACTTCATCTATCCTTCCACATTTCTCCATGCCCATGGTTCATTTTCCTTTATTTTCTCAGAATTTCAGTTAAACCACATAAAATGGTGCGTAAAGACTAGAGGGAAATTTACAAAGCCACTGAAGTGAAAAACAGGCTGGAATTGTGAATTAAGGACTGTTTTTTGGTCAGCTGTGCAGTTCTAACTCATTACATAAGAATGAGTGTAAAATCATTCTGCAGCTTCAAATAACTTCTATTTGTGTAATTTCCACTCCATTTAAGAATTAGTTGGAGCAACTGTACTGGCAATTTAAGGAAGGCAGAAAAAGTTAAGAGGATCTAAAAGGTTTTGATACAACAACTGCAATATTATCAGAACCGGGATTTAGGAACCTGGTTAGGATTCTTTTCTATGAGAGTGGTGAGGCACTGGAACAGGATGCCCAGGGAAGCGGTGGATGCCCCATCCCTGGCCAGGTTGGATGAGGCCTTGAGCCACCTGGTCAAGTGGAAGGTGTCCATACCTAAGGTGGGGAGGTTGGAACTAGATGACTTGTAAGGTGACCTCCAACCCAAGCCATTCTATGATTTTATTATCCTGCAAGAACAAGAAACTACTTTTTTCTCTTCTGTTATTATTTTATGTTCCTTTAATTACTTTATTTCAAGGAATTAAGGAATAATAAAATTTAAACATAATTATGAATGCTAGTACATTTTTACAGCAGTCTCATGTTTAACCTCTGTCTCTTTCTGTATGTGAAAGTTACAACTACAACCAACTTTTGGAAATAAAGTACATCAAATCCTCCCATGCAGAATGGGAACACACTAGGGTCAGCCTGCCATTTTCCCATTGAAGACAGAAGTTGCAGAAAGAAGTGAGCACTCCCTGTCATTTTCACTTAGCTTTTGCTGCCAGCAAAGCAGGAGCTCCTCCTGTATAAATTGAAGCATTTTCCAATCAATTCATTTTCAGAAATGGAATTTCAGACCAGAAAAAGCACAACATCCTGTATCTCAAGAAAATCAGAGCTGGTGAACATCTGCACTGTGGCTACTTACCTGGAAATCTTGATGGGTTAGTACTGTCACTGTATTTTAAAGCAGCTTTACACTGAAAATTTTACTATCCTGTATGTCTTAACGTTTTACAAACCCACTCTGTATGTGAAAACTAAGGCTCTCTGAACCAGCCCCAATCAGGGGGTGAGACTAATAGTGTCTATGGTTAGCATCTTAATATAAAGGAAATCAGAAATGTCAAAACTTGTCATAACTGCTCAGTAGTATTCTCTCTCTGTACTGCAAATCTACTACAACTAAAGGACTACGATAAATTTTAACCTGACATCCTCAAAGTCAGCAAAAATTCAGTACCACTTTTCCTTGGTGACAGTCAGACACAGCAGGGAATATTTTCCTTAACTTCTGGGTGACCTTTAGAGAAACCTGCTGCCTTTCTGTGAGGTGCTCATGCATTCCAGTTTCAGTTCAGATCACACAATTTCCCTCTTGAAATTGTATTATTTTACCTTTACCTCTGCTTGTTCTTTTCTGTGATTATTAAATCAAAGAAGGGATGATTGGTTTTTAAATTAATTTGTGAAAGGACAATGAAAGATGCTGATGGCTAGAAGAATGGGAATGAGTTTCTAACAGATCAAAAGAGAAAGAGCACTAATGAGCAGATGTGTTCTGAAAGATTTTCTTAAATGCAAGCATAATGACTGTCTCGAGACTAATCCAATGCAAATAGAGGTCTGCCCATCATGGTACCAGGGAAGAGCCCTTAATGACTCTTGAGCAGAAAGGGAAAACAGTAGAAGGAGCCTCAGTCAGTGGTTCACATTTGAAGAAAAAATAAAGTGAGCTCCATTTAGTCCTTGCTCCCTCTGCAGACATAGGAAGAGCACAAATTTCAAGTGCTTGTCTCCCATCCTCCTGTCTGATGAGGATCGTGGGAGCTACAGCTTTCGCAGGAAGCCCACAGAGAGCTCATGTCCTCCAAGGGCCAAACTCTGCTACTGCGCTTGACAGAGCAGCTATCAAGATAAGAAATCTTCTCAGCACACAGTATTCTTTTGTACTACAAAGCCCCTGAATAAAGAGCCCAGTAGATGACATAAGATCAAGGAATAAGAAACTAACCAGTAAGTGCAACTCTACGGAGTCACTAGGCTGTTCCCTTCAGTCACTGAGTTGGGCTGGCATGGTTGAGGCAGCTTTGTGACTGTAAACAAAGCATTTCAGACTGCCTTTCTTCTTATTTTTGTTTCTTTTTTTCAAAGTAATTGTAACTGCTCTAGTTCACCATACAACTCAAATCAATGAAACACAGATTCTTTTTGGGTTCTTTTCCTTTTTTGGGGATAGGGGCTTTTTAACTTTGATAAGTGCTCTCTGTCACGAACAAAATCAGCCATCAATCCTGGCTGGCTGGACCCAAAATCCATTAAAAAAATCTCTAGGATTTACATGCATTTTACTTTGAACTTCCAACTAGATTGCCTTTGTACTTACTTGAGCAAAAAGTTAGAACTTCTCTCCCTGCCTGAGGGAACCAAAAATATTAGCGCTGATTAAACATCTATTTTGTAGCAACATGAAATCTATCACGCTATAAAAAATTATTGTGAATGATACCTCTTGAGCAAGACTGTGACTTACAGATTTTCTTTTTACTAAGCTAAACATTCAAAAAAACATACAGCTGGTCCAAGAAAACTCTTTCTTGCTTTGGGAAAGCACCAGACATCACCTTCTGGTTTGCCATCACAGGCAGAATCTTATCTAACTGTAGGATGTGCTTGGATTTACTACCTATTAGCAAAACTCCTAAGAAGCACTGAAAGGTTCCATTCCCTTTTATGTATTCTCAGTCAAATCTCATTAGCTTCATGCTCTCAGTTTGCACACAAAAATATAGCAGTCTTTTCCCACCTCTTAGGGAAAAATTAATAGGAGAGTGTTAAATCTCATGTTACAAGGACTTCATTACTTTTACAAGCTATACTAAATAATTAAACTGCGCTTGTCAAATAACTGATTGGAGAACATTTTGTGCTGTGGTGTATGTTTTTACTGTCTGTTTACCTCAGCTGACAAAATAAAATCATTCACAGCATCTCCTGCACAACAACTGAGACCTTAAACCTGGAGTGGAGAAGAGCGGTAGGACTCAAAAGACAAGTCTATATAGGATGTGATTAAAGAAAGAGAACTGGATTAAAGCCACAGATGGGGAAACTGAAACAATAGAACCAAGGCTTGCTCTGAGGACGATGCTGAATGAGAATGACCTAGAAGCAAATCTAGCTAACACCATCTAGATCTCTAGCAGCTTCTAGACAGGCTTTTGACCCTTAAAGTGAGAAAAAAGGCAGACAATACATATTGCTTAGAGAGATTAGGACTAACAATATTCAGACAACATTGACTTTTCCAAACTTTAATTTATTTTCTTATCCATATTTTCACAGTAATGTATCAGGGAGTGGGGAGGCTTCGACTAGTGCTATCAGCAGGGTGCAGCCACCTGAAATATTCTGTAGTTAACAGGATCCCTCAGGTCTGAAATAGAGGGGCTGTGTGCAAAAGGGCAAAGGTCAAACAATTAGACTAGCAACCTACCCCTCCACCACATCCATAAGGCAAGGCCATTTCTGTAATGTCAAAGACGAAGAGAATTTCTGACACAGTGCATGTTGTCCTACCTGCCTCTCTGCTCCACAGGCAGGTCTCTGGAACCCATTCCACCCAGTAAGACGACCCACACAGCTAAATGAAGAAGATGTAGTCAAATGAACAGCTGTCTCTCCTGCTGATAGGAATTAATCTCTTTGGCCAACCTGGCAATTTTTCAGATGCACTCTTCTAAAGGTTACTCAAAACCAAAAATTGTACAGCTGCAAATCCCTTCTGGTAGCAGCCAGACATATGCTGAACCAGCCTGCTGCTCCCAGAGCCTCATCCAGTCTCCCAGGGCTGCAGCAAACAGCAGGATCTGCTGTCCTGAACATCACTGTAATGTTCAAGTTGGACTCTGTCAATGAGCACATACACGCAATCTGCTACTTTTTAAATGTACTAGTCACCAAAAGCCACATTTCCATTAAGCGGGAGAGAACATTCCTGATGCTCCCATTCTCTCACAGCAGCAAAATTTCCCTGAATCGACACTTTTTGCAGAGTTATGTAACAGTGCGCACAGCACGCTTGATTCTCATCTGAGCAGACACTGCGAGCACAGTGTAAGCACCAGGGTACTTCTTTGCACCAAACTGTGCTCCAACCTAGCATGTGGATTTAAAAAATTTAAAAACCAGTGTATTTATTTCTTGGAAGAGAGCAGCAAGTTACCCAGGCAAAATCATGGATTCTTGTGTAGGGGTTATTAAGTAAACAAAGTGCAGGAAACAAGACTGAATAGCTTTCCAACGGAGTAAAACTGAGCTTTTAAAGCAAGTGCAGTTCTTCTATACAAACAATGAATTCGGGACTAGCAGTGCACTGGAGATGTGCCAAAGGAACTCCCCAGACCTCAACACAACTGCTCTTTTCTGTCATCTTGAATGCTTTTACAGCATTAACTGCCTGAACAGAAAGAAATGCCAAGGAAACCGTCAGCGATACCCAAAGTCAAATTTGCAGGCTTGTGTGCCACTGTCCAGTAGAGGCCCTTCTTCTGTGGCAGAAAAGACTGTTTTCCTTTACATTAAGTGACTTAGCCATGAGCTTGCATATGGAAGGAAATAGCTGCAGTATGATGTCTCAAATATATTTACTAATGGAGAGGGCAATTTTCTTCCACGGCACTGCCTCCTCCACTCCTTTTCAGAACTGAAGTATCCATTAAGAGTGACTCACTGGTTGAGAAAACATGTGAAAAAGAGACATCCTGAAGTTTGTTTTCAAATGCTCTCCACAGTCAGTATTATGGCTATCAGGAATTTGGGAAAACCATAGGTATGTAATATATTTTCAAGAGACATGGTGCAGAAGAAACTTCATGCTAAAAAATCACAACTATTATTGCATAGCAACCAAGCAAGCATGTTTGATTCCTGACTAACCAAAGTCTTCTCTCCTTTCACCACAGCCATGAATCCCTAACCTACTAGCAAGGGTAATTAACCTTTTTTTTATCTTTTTCCAGTGTCTCGTCCTCTTTCCCCTTTCTCTCTTTCTTGGATGTCCGTGAAAGCAGGTGGAGCCTCCACGTGGAGGGACACAGACTTACTTTCCTCAACCACCTTACTTTGGTTTATCAAACAGAATGGTATTTCTCTTCTCTACTTCAGTTCTCCTATTGTTTTAGTCCAATATTTCTTCCAATTCAGGTCTAGGCTGCCACTTGTAAACCATAAATACGCCTTTATGTCCAGGGAGGGAGAGCAGTAGGGATAGTCAGGTACCAAGTGTGCACAACTTGCTGTCAAACTGGGTATCAGGTATTTTGGAAAACAAAAATCTTCTAATATTCCTGGGCTCACTCTTGAATTTACCCTGGATAATTTTACACAAAAGCTTTTTCATAGGTCTTTCTACAGAGCCAGAATTACATGAAAACTTTCCTGAATAAGTTTTTATGCCCACATACGGCCAGGACAACTCTTAGCTGTTCTTCCTGTCATGCTGCTGTGGAATCACATTGCACATTCCTGTAAAAAAAGCTATGCAACCTAAGTACAGTAGGGTGACATAATTCTGAGCTCAAGTTGATGGATTTTTCCATTTGCAAGATTTTGCACAGTAGATCTTGATTAATTCTGAATGTTGAAATTAATGAGCTTATCAAAGTAAAAAGGAGCCAGGGCTATTCTTGTTCACCACAGTGTTTTGTGTTTCTTCTAGTATAAAATTACTTTTTGACCAACTATTTTAATCTATTTTCTATTGAAAGGATCTGCTGCTTCTTACCCAGTAAGACAGGAATACACTCCCCTGCAGCAGAAGAAATCTGAAAGACAAGTCTCCTCCACTCTCTCTCAGTATTCCATGAAGGTCCCAGAGCAAACATACAAGTTATTACTTTCTCAGTTTTGGGGAAAGCAGATTACTTTATCCTAGGAATTCTACATAATCTGCTAAAAATGTCCCCTGCCCTTTCTACTCATAGGGATATTAAGAGTGGCTATAGAAGATCCTGTGTTAAAGACAATGGAATTATGCTCACTGAGTAACTGAAGAAAATTCTGAACTCATTTAGGACTTGTGCCACAGAAGGGACTCAATAAGCATCACAAAATAATTATTATTTTTCATTGAACTCAATAAAAAATGCAAGGTACTAAATAAATCAGGTAAAATATTAGAAGATTATGGAGAAGGATGTGTTTATGGGCTGATCAGACAAGAGCAGGAACTGGCTCACAGGACTGAAGCACACAAAATGTACAAGCTCAGCGGCACTGAGTACCCACCACCGCGACGCTGCAAGGATCTGCTCAAAGACTTTTCAACCTTTCACCACTGAAGCAGGACTGACCTGCTCCACCTCAGATTTTGGAAATTCTGTGGCGGCCTGTACCACATAAGAGCCTTTGTTGGTCGAGATGTGGATTTAAAAGGCCTGGAGGAACTCTTATGATAATCTGGTCTGACTTCCTGCCTGGCACGGCCTCTAATACCTCATGCAGCAATTTCTTTACAAAGCACAAGAACTTGTAACTCTACTAGAAGATATTTCAGAAGCAGATCTAATCTTGATTTAATTACTCCGAGTGATCTACCACATTCCTTTCTAAGCATTTCCAATAGTTAATTACACCCACATTATCGTAATTCCAACATGAACTCCTCTTCCTTATCTTGCCATGTTTTTGTCTGTTGGAGCCCTATCCCATCTCCCTACACTGATATTTTTAGATACTAACCACATGACACCTCAAAATTCTCTTACCTGAGATAGTTTGCCTGCTTGGCAAACCAAAACAGGGATTCCTGAGTCAATCACACAGCATCTGCGGTGGTGTACCAGAGACAGCTTTTTGACTAAAGAGACTAAAAGAGAAAAGTCAATTCAAATGTGAGGGAAAGGCACCAAACATCTTCTTTAACAAGCTTTTCCAGCTTCTGTAGCACCCATTTGTATGACCTGGAAATTTGGGATGAACGGCACTGCGACCTGCATAGCTTCATTTTCACCCTAACTGATAAATTCCAGCTCAAACTGGATCAGTAGTTACTAAACACTACAGTTAACTTAGAAAGAAAAAGATGGCTGATGGCAGGTGGTTTTCTACTGCCCATGTCAAATCACATAAAAATGACCTGGTACTTCTGCAGGCGCTGCCAAGGCAGAAATCCAGGAGTGAGCAATGTATACCCTAAAATACTTCCAGCTGTGACTCTGGTAAACAAAATAAGTAAATTTCCACTATTGCTGTCATGCTATATTACTTAGGCATATTACTTAGGTATTTGTATTACTGTAGCATTCAGAGGCTCCACATAAGGCCCCCTTGTGTTAGGTGATCAACTACAGACACAGCAAGTTTAATTCATTTTTGCAAAGTTTGCCCAGTGCTTGTATGGCTGAATCCTGGTAAAGAGACAGAAGGAGGACTTGTGTCCTTCCTGGATCTCAGATGCTGATGAGATCAGTGTACAAAGACTGCTCAGAACTAGAATTTCTTCTGGCATTTACTAAATCCCTGCACTACCCATGTGGCTCTCAACACATTATAAAGTTCATTAGCCCTATTCCAGAAGGGTTTTCTGTCCTTCTCACTGATTGGGTGAAAAACAGCATCTTGCTGTCTCAGAGATGCATTATATAAGCACACACTTTTGAAGCTGCAAACAGATGCACACACTCTCCATGTATTAATACAAAGTAAGAATTGCAAAGATAGTCTGCTATTTACACCACCATTTGTTATGACACCTCATTACTTTTTCACAACACTACTGTTTTTTCCATTAATACTTCACATTTCTACTCATTTATGGTTTCTAGCAGTTTATATTTTGCATAGCTTAAATGCTTTTTTTTTTTTAAGCCTCCCTCTTCCCTATTCCAAGAATGCCCCTCTGCAAACCAGAAACACAGTTTATGCAGACTTATCAACTTTTAGTGATGTCAACAGCTTTTAAAAAAATTTCTTTTGAACACTCTTCCATTTGGAAGCCATTTGACTTGAAATAGGTGTACAAAATCCAGCTAACAACTCTGCAAAATTTTACTTTAACCAGTGATACAAGAAACCAAACCAGGCAAATAAGGGAGGAAAAGAAATCAATAACCAACAACACTTCCCTTCCTCGGAATCTTGAGAATGGCTGTTATAATTGAAATATTTCCTGTGACAGAGAAGTAATTATATATTTTTGCAATGCTCTGAACGGGTTCATATTTCAGCTGCCTGTCAGAACAACTTGCTATTGTACACCTGGCTTTGTTATTTGACATAGATGCTTCATTTTCTAGGTGACACACCACATGAATGTCAGCATCCTCACTAGCAATGGAAGAAAAGGAAAGACAAAACCATTTTTTTAACACCTCTTGCAGTTGGTAGTGTATTGAAAGACCTTCTTCTGCCTTTTGCCCATCTAGCACATGATACAGAATTCATTTTGAGAATGCAGCTGAATTACGTTATATATAAGGGGAAATAGTCACTGCTAGAAGAGTTCACCCCTCCTTTATTTATTTAACTACATAACTCCTAAACTCCCACCACCACATCTCAAGAACCAAAAATCTGTGAACAAGCTACTTATTTTATCAGCATATCCTCTAATATTTAATTTTCAAACTGCAATAAAATGAAGATTTTCATTGGCTGAGGAGTGAAAACTATAGCATCTGCTGAAAAATAATTACCTGTAAATTCCTTACAGACAAAAAGAAGTTTCCAAGCCTATGAAGGCATCTTATTTTGATTAAAGACCAAATAGTGGTTCAGTAACAACAACAATAAAGTTAAATGTTTAGACTCATTCTGCAACACTGTACTCTTTCTTTTTTGTGCTTTGACATACTGACTCACACTGGGATCTACTAGTGAAATGCTGAAATCTACTGGTCTAGGATCTAGCCTAAAATTCTGAGCATATTCGTTAAAATTATCTCCAATTAACTTGAATATGTTACTAAAGTGGAATAAAAAAATATCTTACCTTATTAGAGCTTCATTTTCTGTTCTTTCACTGAAAAGAGTAAAGAAATCTGTATTAAAGATCCATTTGCTAAAAAGAACCTTCTGAAGTTACTATTTTAGTTTCACTTCAATTAACACCAAAACTAAAAGGTTCTTTTTACATAACTGTAGTAAGTCTCCGTTATTTTGCAGAGTTAATCATCCTCCACACTCTGGAGTGGAGGCCTTTATTTATCTGCCATCTTAATTAGCTATTCTGAACAAATACTTCAAATGCTTTGGAAATATCAATACAAACAACTGATCTCATCAATTCACCACCTAAACTACAGGCTGATTAGACACACTCAATAGGTTTATTTTCACTTCAAGCTGTATTTCATGAATAGTATTTGTGTTTGTGTTGCCATTATTTTTATTGGGACATTTGATATTTTCTATTATAAGATGGGTTTGCATTGCAGTAAGCCCATTTGAAGAGTTTCTCAGCCCGGAAGGCTTTTTTAAAAGTAGCTATTTTCTGCTCAACCCCCAAACAGGTAGGGTCAGTGGCAGTTTAGAAGAATGAAAACATCAAGCCGTTTCAATAAACACCTACTTCAACTCAGCCACTCTGAATGACACATTTGTCAACAATTTACCAACGCACATCACAAAATCAAAAACCAAAAAAGCCTTAAGAATATTCTGGAAAAGTTCAGGCATAACTCAGAACAATCAATGAATGCTGAGGCCTGCAAAAATATTAATCAACCTTTCATTTCTTCAGGAGTTTTGTTCAGTCCTTTACAACCAGGGAGAAGTATTTGCAAGCATCAGCATTATAATTGGGAATTGGATTCTGGTAACTGAAGTAAATGGGTATTTTTTGTCACCAATGCGTGCAAGAACAAAATCACAGTTTTTTCAAATTTCATTTTCTAAATTAGCATAATACACAGCATGAAATAGGAAACAAAAAGGCAAGTCCAATAAAATCTGACAATTATTAGCAGTATTTGTTGAAAAGCAGAGAAACTCATGCTGAGTCATAGGCAAAGCATCTCAACCTCTAGCACTTTCTGTACACTTCATTGGCCATCAGTCAGTATGGTTAGAGATTTACAGATGAAGGGAAAACAAGGAGAGACCTTGTTCATCTTTGCCAAGGACAAATTCGAAGCTGAGCCTCAAAGCATGCAATCAATGCAATGGTTGAAGAGATGATTTCTTTGCTCTACAGTGAAAACACTGTGATTTGGGGGACAGCAGGGTCAAAACAGAGTCTTCTAGGAATTAATCTGTCAATCTGAGGGAAGTAAAGCTTAAGTGAATAGTAAAAGTGGCTCTTCCCTTAATTTAGGGTATGGTCATCTGATATTTTTGAGAGACCTATAAAATGAGACTATTTCACAAATGGAACAAGTAAACTTAAAGACACATTCCTGGAGTGCAGCAAATCATTAGGTTAACCACCCATTTCGAGAAAAAGCATAAGACCCCATTTTTATGTGTCAGCTCATGAGAGCTGACATTTACAAAGTCCGATTTCCCACAACAGAGTATCTGCACACATGTGCCTTTAAAGGAAGAAAAGTAACTATAAGGTCATTTAATTACTCAGTCAAACATAATATCCTCATAGTTTAATTTTTCTACAGCTTGTCCTGATAACCAGCTATTTAAAACAGGCATCAGTACCAGATTAGTTCCCATTTACCTGTCTGGCTTCAGGTGTGGGTCACCCACAAAAGGTAATTTAAGAAAGATTTTGCATGCAGGAATCAAGGGACAGAACCAGTAAGTATTTCATCACAGGATGCTATGCAGGGTTTCAACAGGATTGAGCGGGATTTATTACAGCACGAGCCAAATCCTTCTTACTTTTCTCATGCAAAACACCCATTGAAGCTAGCCAGAGTGCAGCTGAGGACACATTACATCTCTGATTCTCTATTACTCACCTGTCACAATACTACTGTGGCCCACAGCACAAAGTTTATGGGACCAGAATGGTTCTTTCTGGGATGAGATAGGAGTATCTTACAGGCTAGCCTGTTTAAACCATAAAGCAGGTACAGAAGCAAGTCTGAAGAAGACTGTAAGTCAACCTGGACTTGTGACCAGATCCAAAGATTTTAAAGCAAAGTATTTCTATGCTAGAAACACTCAACAGTGCAAGCTGCTTTGAAGCATATTTAACGCATCCTACATACTTTCAAAAGAAGAATGAAAGCTTACTTTGGCAGGGTTTATGACTCCCAGAAAAAAAAAGCCAACACCCTAGCATGCTTAAAAAAACCAATTTGCATAAGTTTTCCTTATCTGATCTAGCTGTTGATAACAGGACAGCTATAATGAGGGCCATGACCCTCTCCTATCCCAGGTTCTCACGGGCCCTGCTGCTTGTCTAGGCTGATGGTCTCAGTAGACATTTGTTCAAGAGGACCCATTACTATCTCCATCAGGTAGCAGAAAGCTTCTAGCCTCAGAAGATCTGGCTTCTATCCAAGTGGAGATAACCTCCCCTCCAGTGTGCCCAAAACAACATTGGATAAGTGAGGTTCAAGCATTCCATGGTCCCTGTAGAAGACTTAACAGGTTTCCTGTCTTATCTGCCTTGGACACCCTGGCAAAGAGTTTCGAATGAAAATATATCTCCTGTTAACTGCTTGCACTGCCTTCATGCTTAATGTCTCCTTGCTTAGATGGAGGGGGAGAGCGCTACCAAAAAAAAAAAGTAAAACAGTGAGGACATTTACATTGGAATATTCAGATGTGTCATTTTTCTAAGCATATGCCTCTTTACAGTAAAAGTTATACTTGCTGCCAGTCACCAAATCTGTTAACTTTGGACAGACTCTGAGAGGATTCTACCAGACTGCATCAAAGGCACATCAGTACTATTAAGTTAAACTAAGTAGACAACTGTCCACACTCAGTGACAAGAGGCTCTGTAAATTCAACAGGGTATTTACGATTACCCTTTCAATCCAGGCAAAGAAAAAAGAAAAAAGAGAAAAATCGTAAATATTTTGTCAAGTTCCATCTTTTCCAGAACAACTTATGAACTTTCTCAGCTTTATAAATATTGTAATTAACACAAAAAAAAAAAAAAAAACAAAAAAACCCTGCTGATAGGGATTGTTAAAATAATGTACTTTGCTACTGAAGCTGTTCATGATTTTTCTTAAGGAAAACTCACCACTAACTTGTTGAACCACAGAAAACCAATACTGCTAAAATTGTCAGACAGCAAAATAGATGTAGTTGAAAATTTCCTACTTTAACACACAGAAAATTCCTGACTGCCTGGAGTAGTACAAATAAAAATGTTCCTTTTTGTTTCAGTCATTATTATTTCACCTTTTTTGTTCTATGCTGTTCAGCAGAAACTGAAAAACCGAAGATACAGAAACACAACTTGTCATTAACTAAAACATGGGTTTGATCCCTATAAGGAATACACCCAATTAGCTAAAACAATGCATTTCCATATGATCCAACACTTATCCAGTACACAGTAGGAGAAAACACATCCAGGTGCTCTTCAGAAAATTTAGATATAAAGTACATATTCTGCCTAAGTCTTTGAACAGATATCAGATCAGGGATGAGAGCAGTACTTTTCTTCTTATACTTTTCTTCTTATCCAACCAAATCCCATTCATCCTATTAAAACTCACTTTGAAGCTCCTGACACCCATCACAGGCATCTTCATTTAGAAAAAAATGAAGTTACCAAAAGATGGAAATCTATTCAGTCCTCTAGACAGATTCACCACCACTCCAGAATTTTTTTCAGTTTCCTTTTTTAGTCCCTGCAGGATGCTCTGGTGTTCAGAGGTCCACAAAGAGACTGACTGAACAAAGTAACTACAATTTCCTTTTTCACAAAAGATCCCAGAAAGCCACCCAGGCCTGAAAAAGCCAGAGAGCTCTCATTCCATCAGAGTCAAGGAAGTAAAAAGAAAGGAGTGGGGGATGAGCAATTCTGACCAGGAGATAAAATTCATTCTTAAAGCTGCTCCAGTAAGTTTCAGTTCTTCTGTTAAGCAGCTCCCAGTAAGAATTAAAAGCATGTCAGTGGAGGTGGAGTAAAAAAGAACAAAAAGTGTAGGGGAAAGAAAAAGACAGCATGGAAAAATCTCACTGACCTCCCTCAACAAAGCTCTTCCTCAAGATGCAAGGAACTCCGCTGGCACAGAAAGTTAATTTAATTCTTCCTGCCCCACCAGTCTTGACTCAAGGCCATTTGATTTCACAGTTCCGGTACTTGCAGTAGTTAGCAAGTTGTGCCATGCACTCTGCAGAGTGAAAAGCCATGACTGCAGCATGCCAAAGTCTAATCTGTGACAGGCATTCCCAGTTCTGGAACTCTACACAGCGTGCCTCGGACTGCTTGGTGCTGTGAGGCAGCAGACAGTCTGCACAGTCTAAACTCTGGGACCTAGGGATGCATCCTGAGAATGTTTACTACCGGTACAATGCTAATAATAATCAGCATGTGGGTATATGCTCTCTACAGGGTAAAAAGGCAGAAGAAAGTCTGTGTTTAGATCGGACAGCAAAGACAAGATCATAGCCGGGAGGCAGAGAACTCATAAAATAGTTCCATTTAAAGCATACATACAGATTAAAAATTAACCACTGTTGCCAAAAAACTGAACATAACCCCACCCACAGCTGTACCTGCCTACACATGGACTGCCAAATGCAAGTGGAATATGTGCTCTGTGCTCTGCTGCCCCACCAGCATGACCAGCCAAGAACCACCATCTCACATCTGTCCTGCTCCCCAAGAAAGTGCCCAAGAGAGAGTCACCATTTATTATTGCTCTTGATGACTGGCTGTCATAGAAATCAGGGACCTCAATGACTTTTTGGAAGCTAGTTATCCTCCTGGGTCTAAGAATTCTTAAATTTCAGCCACGTAGCTTGACCCAACTGTTCAGAGGTGGAATAATGTTGAAACAAAAATCACCATTGCTACTGCTGTATGCTTGTTGAGACCATACTAAAAAGATAAAAACTCAAAGCTGCTTTACTGAAAATGCTACAAATATGCTGTCCAGAAGCTATTATCCTCTCCAGTAAACAATGAGTCCACAGATTGTAATGTCTGCAGTCCTGTTTTGCCAGCATTTCCATTACAATTCTCTGTTTTAATGAAGAACTAACAAGATTAAATACACTTTGGCTAGTAGACCTTCAAGTTCTATTACAGTACATTGTATTTACATTAGAAATGTTAATGTCACAATTCTCCTTGACTTTGAAAAGTAAAATGATAAATTAATTTACTTTTAAAATAAAAACCATACCAAAAATAGTTGTTTAAAGTCTTCAAATTTATTCCACTACTCTTTATAGAAAAGGTACGTTATTTATGCCATTAAAAGGAAAAGCTAAGGCATTTTTGTAATGTAAGAATTAATTGAATTCAAGAGAACTAAGCATATCCCCAAAAAGGGCAGCTATTCCCTCTGTACATAGTATAATCATATGCCCTAAACCCAATTATTTTCTTCCTCTGAAAGATATTTAAGGATGTCATCTCCATAGGGCCTGGCCCAGTGCCACGGGAAGCACAACGATGCACACTGTAGCCGATGAGAAACCCTGCATTCCACTTAGGCTTGAAAACCTTGTTTAGGACCAAAGACTCGAGTGTGAAAAGCATCAGGATGTTGAAAACAAGCCTTCATCCTTATTTCTTAACTACTGATATTCATCAAAACTTTAAAAAAGCAACCAACTAATAGTCAGATCTAAGGGGAATCTTAAAGCTTTATACGTGACGTATGGCGATGGTGAAATGGGAAGTTTTGGGAACTCGGGTATTCATCCCACGTCTGTTTAACCATATACTGCAGTTATTGGTGGAAGTCACCACTTCTGAGATTGATGGTACAAACAGCATCCTGGAATTTTCTCCTCTCCTCTGCCAGTTTACTGAAGAAACCAGGCAGCAGATATGCTGAGACAGCCAAAACAAGGTTTCTTCAGCCATTCAATCATCCTTAGATTCAGACTGCTTTACACCAGATGCCTGATTTTAATCATTGTCCATATGTCTGAGTAAGCATAAAATACTGCAGAGATGAGACTTGGACCTTCATATTTTTTCTCAGAAAGCATACACTCTTCTGCTTATAATGACCACAGTGACACACTAATGATTATGATTTTCTTAATTGTCCCTGGTTTGTCTTCTGTGAGATGGCTGAATTTAAAAAGCTAGTATCTTGAAGGACAAATGTACAGTAAGTATTGCCACATAACATCCCCAGCCAGTAAAGTTCATTGTTGAGTCCTAGAATAAAACATGACAGACTTTGTTATGTTATCTTTTCCAGGGTGTCACTACCAACCCAACACATCCTAGAACTTAATAAAGCCTGGCTGCCTTCAACTCATGATACACCCAGAACATGTATTTTTTCCCCCCACTGCTTTTTCTAATAACTGGTGCTGTTCTATTCTTCTTGGGATGGTGGATGACAACCACCACACCTACACACTGGAATGCAGCTGTCAGGGTACTTCCATCCAAAATTAAAGCAAGTTCCATGAAAGCAAAGGTTTAATACATGCATCTAATGGGGGCAACATACGGTGAACTGCTCTGTAGCACATTAACTGCTTTGAGTCTAGGATTTTTTTTGTTACATTTCTTTCTTCTGTTTTTTTTCTACCTGTATGGCACATGCCCTCATTTAAATCCTATGTACAGCATGTGTCCCAGTAAATTGTCCCAGTGCAGTCCAGAACTGTGGCACAGACTGCATGATTTGAGCAAGAAATGTCCTTAAGCTCTGCATACATTTTGAAAGCTATGAAAAATACCCAAAGAATAAATAAAATGGAAATCTGACATTTGAAAGTCAGTGGAAGCAAGCTTAAAGGGAGTATTTATTTCTTCTTATTTACAGTACTCTAAAGATTTTAAGGTGTGTTGTACATCAACGCTGCATAATCATCAGGCCCACAATTCTGCTGGGAAGTGTTTTTTAAATGGCAGTTTTGGTTGCCTATATGAAACAGACAATGAAATAAAAGCAGGTATTTCTAAAAAAGGGCTTTGGTAAATGTCTCCCTATCCCCAGTATATAAAGCAAAAAGTTTCAGTGAAACTGAGTTATATTTCATTAGTGTCTGCAGCTGCCTAACTTCTCTTCATCTCCTTTGGAGCAGTGGTGGAAAACATTGTTACTGACAATGACATCATTTGCTAGTGATAACCAACTATGACTAAATTTAAAACGTTGAATCAAGGGTTTCTGGCTAAGGTAACAGGATAAAAGCCTTAAGGAATCATTTGCTTTATTTTCTGGAGCTAAGGTCAAGCATGCTGAAGCTCCAGCAGTTTTTTTGAAAGGTGGAATAGGGCTAAACTCCAATTAAGAGACAAACTGACAGAGTAAGATATTTGCTTAGGAGTTAAGTATTAATGTACCAAAGCAAATCCATTGGATTTGCCTTTTGTGTTTATTTCTACCAAAGGAAAACAGAACAAAAAAAAATCTATCAAAGTATTCAAATTCAAAACTGGATTCACGCACATTGAAAACCTTGGAATGCACAACTAGCAGACAAGGGGAAAGTGGTATTTTCCCCACTTTGGATGCTCCATAAAAAAGGCTTCATTTACACTTCTGTATTTTTAGAAAGATGGTGGTATTTGCTTGTTTCTTCCAGTATATCACAGATAGTACTCAGCTACTGGGTTTATGAGGTACTTGCAATTGTAACTCAACAGACAAATCCTTTGTTATAAAGAGAGAACAAATAATGGGGATTTACAAAGCTGTAATTATACTGAGAGGGTTTATGTGCAAGGATGTATTAAAAGAAATACTATAAGCAAAATAAATTTTTTTAAAAGAAATCCTCTGAGCATTATCACCACTTATAGTAAGGGATATTTTACCATAAAAGGGATTTTAAATGCATATCATTCCTAAAGGATGCCCACAGACTCTGCCAAGCTCTCCTACGTAGGCTGAAGTTGGTAGCATATACCTGTTTTACGGTTAGCAAATGATGATGAACAAGCAGAGCAAACTTTGAGCCCAAAACAAATCACACTAAAGGCAGATAATGTACTCCAGCAACCAGCCAAAGCATGTCAGCTGCTGCAAGCCTTGGCAGTGAGTGGGAAGCAGAGACCGAGGTGGTGTGCCATCCCCAGCAGCCGCACAGGTGGTTGCATGACAGGCACGAGCAGAGCCACGGAGCGAGACATCCAGCCCGGCTCCAGATCAGGCTCCTGTAGGGACACCAGCACGTGAGTGACACCCCTTCGGTAACACACCACCAAGGACAAAGACCATATTCTTGCCTTTGCTCTGGTCCATCTGGTCATGAAAGGCACTTGGACACAGGAGCAGGATGCCCTAAACCATGGGGGATGCAGGCAGTATTTTGGATCTCCTGTTTCACCAGCAGCTTGCTGAGGACAGGTGTTCCCAGTACACCAGAGACCTGTGGCTGGTTGCACAGCATTCCCCAGGAGACCCACTCCAGATACAGCTGTGCCCTGAGGATGCTTTTGAAGCTGGCTGCCAGCCAGCCTGTCCTAACAGTGAGGAAACACAGAAGCAAAGAGGACTGCAAGCATCCCACTATCTGTATTAAAGATGATGTTAGGTTTCACTTCAATATATTCCATGAGCAGAACATAGCTGAGAAGTTATTTTACTATGTGATGCACATTTTTTTATTTAGTAATGGCCACCACAGTTTCTACTCTTGTTAACTCAGAATGATTTCTACATTTCCTCACAGTAAAACATTGAGCTGGGAATAACAAAGTCAAAATATTTTATATAAATTTAATCTGATATCGTTTTGACCTTACTGGCTTTTTGGTAAACTGAAATGGGAGAATCTGACCATTATTTAAGAAAATATAGCAAATAAATTGGAATTACTTTCCCAAACCTCTTCTCTAAGATCAGTGATTCATTTTCCTAGTTTAGATTTTTAAAATAATTGATTACTGCTATCAGTAACATTCAATTCTGTATTGGATTTTTAAGGTTACACTTGAACACATCAGAACTGTTGCTAGGGCAATGTATGACCAAAAAAAATCCACTACTTTATTATTAATTGCTTTTATGGAGGCAGGCACTATGATTAATTAGATGGTCAAGGGGATTCCAGATCCATGCAAAAGACATCAGTTGCACTAGTAATATGTTTCCCCTTATTTTTTTAAACATACTAATTACAATGCTTTGACTTTTGGCATGGGTCCCTGAACTGAGCTACAGGAAGGCAGTACGACAGGGAGGAATAAAGTGGTAGGAGGCACTTGGACCAAGGTGCAAGGGGGCTGAGTGGTGCCAATTTGACTGGAGGGAGGAATGGGCAGCATCACCTCTACTATCCTTCCACATCAGCATAGAGCTGGTGGTGATAGGAGGTGCTCAAAGCCTGCTGCAGAGGAGAGAGACAGGGAAAATAGGGGACAGAGGCAGAGGCTCATAGTCTTCCATCTTGATCCCTCTGATGTATGATTCCATGGCCATAGGAAATATTAAGACACAAAACATTCTACTTTCTCTCTTATCAATTTCATTCAGAAAACGTTTTCATACTTGTTTAGTTCCCTATTTAAAAGGAAGGAGTTCAAGAAGTGCTTGAACAACGCTTTCAGGCACATGGTGTGATTTTTGGGGCTGTCCTCTACAGGGCCAGGAGCTGGACTCCATGATCTTTGTGAGTCCCTTCCAGCTCAGGATATTCTGTGATTCTATGACAAAGCAAGTAAATATAATAGCTAAGCTACAATGGATTAGAAATCCACACTTTCAATTTTACAAACCAGAAGAGCTTTTGCTACATATAATATTTCAACTTTGGTGTTTGACCCTGAAATTAGAAAAAAAAAATCTATGATTTTTGTATTTGGGATCAGTCATAGGGACTACGTAATGGAAAAACTCTATAACTTTCTGAACCATTATTTTATTTTGTTCTCTCGTGGTTCCAATTGTTCATTGTTAATTAGATCCATTCACAACAACTCATTGTGCAAAAGGCATACTCTGTTTTAATCAAAATCTTGGACAGCATTTTGGATGGCATCTTTAAAAACTTGGACAGAACACTCTGCAGTTTCCTCACTGATGAGGAATCAAAATTATTAACTATGAATGCATCTTCCATGGGATGCTGACACTTATTATCAGGTTATTTTGATTCTTGTTTCATGGAACTATTTTAGGTTTCCTTCTGTTTTGTACCTGCTTTCTTCACTCAGAACAGTAGTGAATTGAAAACCTGACCCATAGGACACATCCATGGTGAACTCCTAAGTAATTTTTTCATTTCCATTTTCTGCCATGAAGAAAGTGATCCTATAAACACAAAATGTGACTGACAGTCTCACCTATTTGAAATCAGATCATTTTATTTATTACATTCAAATTATTTTCCCCATTGTTTTAGCAGTTAAGAGAAATGGCCAGTGTTTGGGAATGAAACACACCAGCAAGCTCACGCTCATGGACTGTCTTCATAGATGTATTTTGGTGACAAGGTTCAGATTATCCTCACAGGTAGTTACTGATGACAAAAATCTGGAAAATGTTTCCTTGGCAGAAATAAACACAGCACACCACTTTTATCTATCAATATATAAATTGTCATTCGATGAAACTTTTGATTTTGGTGCTGCTGTTTCAAGAAGCCTTGCTAGGTTTTACATCTTGCTCCGTAAGATTAAGTTATTTCTTTTATGTCAGGCCACTTAGCAACTTCCTTCCTACTGTCTCCCCTCACCAGAGCCCCATGGAATCACAGACTGACAAACTCAGTCTTGCTTAATCATCTGTGTAGCAGCTTCATCACCAAGGAGAAGCAAAAAAGGAGAAAGTAGCATTGTTTATCATGTTTGTTGGCACATGACAATGGGATTGAGCACACTTTCACAAGTCTGCTGATGACACCAAGCTGTGTGGTGTGGTTGACACACTGGAGGGAAGAGATGCCAGAGGGACCCTGACAGGCTTGAGAGCTGGGCCTGTGCAGAACTCCTCAAGTTCAACAAGGCCAAGTGCAAGGCCCTGCACCTGTGTCAGTGTAGTACCAAGCTCAAATATAGGCTGGGTGGAGAAAGGATTGAGAGCAGCCCTGAGGAGAGACTTGGAGGTGTTGGTGGATGAAGAACTGGACATGACCCAGCAATGTGCACTCACAGCCCAGAAAGCCAATTGTGTCCCGGGCTGCATCCAAAGCAGCGTGGCCAGCAAGGCTAGGCAGGTGATTCTCCCCCTCTGCTCTGCTCTGGTGAGATCCCACCTGGAGTGCTGTGTACAGTTCTGGAGCCCTCAACATAACAAAGACTTGGACCTGTTGGAGTGAGTCCAGAGGAGGCCATGAAGATGATAAGAGAGCTGGAGAACCTCTCCAATGAAGACAGGTTGAGAGAGTTGAGGTTGTTCAGTCTGAAGAAGAGAAGGCTCTGGGATGACCTTGGAGCACCTTCCAGCACCTAAAGGGAGCCTACAAGAGAGCTGGAGAGGGACTTTTTACAAGGACATGCAGTGACAGGATAAGGCAGAATGGCTTTAAATGGAAGTAAGTAGGCTTAGGTAAGATATTAGGAGGGAATTCTTTACTATGAGGATGGTGAGGCACTGGAGCAGGTTTTCCAGAGAAGTTCTGGATGCCCCAACCCTGGACACATTCAAGGCAAGGCTGGATGAGGCTTTGAGCAACCTATTCAAGTGGAAGGTGTCTCTGACCACAGCAGGCCCTTTCCAACCCAAACCATTCTATGATTCTGTGAAAGAGCCACAAAATCCGTGTTGTAAGGGCTATAAAGAGAAAATTACAGAGGATTCTTAACTGCAGTATATAAAATAGCAAAATCTCACATGCTGTCTAGCCATCAGTTATTCCTGCTAGCCTTCCCCTCGCAGGCAATAATAATACAATTGTTTTATAATAAATGACACTATATCATAAATTATAGTATCATCACATTGTACTATGTAATCACAGATAGATGTAAAAATCTGTTTGATTTTAATCTTTAACTTTTTCAAACTATGAAAAGCTTTCAAACACAGTGTGGAGGGAAAGTAATAAGCTCAATTTGCACATACAAGAGGTGATTTTGGATGCCTGGGCATTTCTCTGGCCAACTGAAATGTCTTTAATGGAACCTTGTTTCCAGTAAAAACTGAATACCATCTTTCAGATGGTTTAGGTTATGCACTCTAAAATGGCCTTATGCCAAATCATGAGTCACATTTGAAAATTTAAGATCCTGTATCTAGTATCAAAACCCAGCAAAAAAATTAATTCCTCAACTCTTATCAGAGTAGCACCATATTTTGGAGAAAATGAAAGATCACTTTGGTTGGTCTCTTTCCTAAAACAAAACAAAACACAATAGCCAAGGTTTTCAACCGGCCAGTTAAAAACAAACAAATAAACAAACACAAAAATAAGCCTCTTTCTTAAATGGAGGAAAAATTATTTTAGATTGCTCACAAATTAAACAATTTCTGCCTGCACTTTAGAAGAAAAATCATAATAGCAATGACAAAAGCTTGTCTCCTTTTTCGACATGGCACATAATGCTACGTCAGCCCATTTCAAGCACTGTGCCTCTAAAAGTTTAAACTAAACATATCCTATTTCTACCACTGAATATAAATGCTAAGGATCAAAATTCCCCAAAATTTGCCTAGTAAAATTAGCATAACTAGCAGTTTGCCTGCACAATACTTGAAGAATTGACATTCAAAACTCTTAAAATTCTGCTTTGCCCTGAGAAAAGACACTGAAAAGCAGAGACTGATGGAACAGCAGCCTGCTTCCTTGTCACACAACTTTTATATCCGTAATTCCAAGCAAGTTTTGCAAAGTAACTCACAGACATAGAGTTTCAGGGGAAAAAGTTCAACATAGCTGAAACTGTGTTGGTTGGATGCTACAGCACGACAGACAGCAGCTCTTTATGCCAGCACAGCAGGAAAAAAACCTCAATTGCTTTTAATAGACAGGCATTTAGTGCAACTAGTATAATCTGGAGTGACATTTTCTCCTGTCTATTACGTAAGCTGAAAGCTAAACTTATGCTTCTATACAGTATATTGCCTATGTTCAACACACTGCCTTATCAGCTTTCTCTCCATTTTTAAGGCATTTTAGTAGCAAAGAAGGGGGGATTTATCACATCTTTCAGATCCCTTCTTAATATAGTATTTTCTTCCATTCTGTGTTCATGTTGCCACACAGACAGGCTTCAACAGGAACTGCTCTTTGTTTAATTAGCACTGTTCATACTCTATATCTAAAAACCTCTCTGAGAATTTTAACTATCCACAGAAAATAATTTAAAAGGTAAAGAAGAATCCAGGAAATTCAAAGAAAATAAGAAATTAAAAG
Source organism: Corvus kubaryi (assembly GCF_017639235.1). Classification (NCBI taxonomy): domain Eukaryota; kingdom Metazoa; phylum Chordata; class Aves; order Passeriformes; family Corvidae; genus Corvus; species Corvus kubaryi. The sequence goes on along the minus strand of NW_024581137.1, from coordinate 20,661,600 downwards.
AAAAAAAAAACCAAAGAAAAGATGGAATTTAAAAACCCAAGGGCAGTCAATCCATTTTACCAGCATCATTCTCTAACACCTCTTTTTCAAAAGAGGAAAAGCAAGGAAATGGGTAGTTAGAGACATCACCATTTTTATATCCCAGGCATCTTCCAGAATGTGCGAACATCTACCTTCGCAACAGCAATTATCCTTGACAAGATTTTCAGAATGGCACCCAGCAGCAGCCTTAGAGAGATCAGGAACTGCCCACAGAAAGAGCAAAACAGATAATGACAGACTTGCTCTGCTTAAACAGGAGTTTATGACTCCAAGATACTTAAATTAATAATTCTTTCCCAATCTTTCTGTCCATCTAGCTACTGTTACTCACCTCTGTGCTGCCCCTGGATAAAGCTGGTATCTTAATCAGTAACCCTTTCAAGATAGTCAGCTCCGATAGACTGACTTGGTTTTAATGATTTTGATAGACAAATAAAGCTGTCTAAGTGCTAAGGAGTCTGCATATTTAAGATTCAGTTATTGAAGAAGCAAGTGATTAAAATCTAGTGGGTTTGCAAGACAAGTTCATAATACAACATAATACAACACGTAGCATCAAAAGGCCTCACCAGCCAGACATCTGAATACCAGAAGGAGACACAAGGCATAAAAGAAATCAAACCTTCAAAAACAGCGTACCAAATTGATTAGGCAACACTGGAAGAATGAGTCTTACAAGAGACACTTTACTGTGTGTATGTGCCAAACACGTTTATGATTTCTCTTAAAAGACCTATCTTGCCTTATCCTGGTAGTACCAGATAGCTCACGTCCCACCTGCCTTCCAAAAAACTGTGTATCCCGCAATAAACAACACTGCCTCCATTAGAAGAATGTTCCTTCCAGGTACATATCAGCTCCTGAAAAAGTACTAGAAATGTCCTACCCCGACGTTTTCAGAGCTGCATCATGAGCAGGAATCTCTGACTTTCCCAATCTGAAGCAGGAGCATTCAGTATCTATGCACAGACAACACTGCACAGCTTGTTGGACTACCTATGGGTGCGAGAGAGGTGCTGACCACTCACCCAGCTCTACAGACCACGAGATCTACAGTCTGTAGATCTCCCCATCTCACTCAGAACTGCACATCTGCTGAACCATGCCACTGATGCTACCCTGTGCATCTGACAGAAAGCCTCCTCCATGTGAAGCCTTCTGCTGGGAGCACCGAGGGGAATGTAAGGCAGCAGCAGGCACAGCTCTAGCTCACAGAGCATGACAGGGTGCTGTGCTCAGGAGGTACCAATACCGAGCTCTCTCCTGCCACAAAACCCTCCTGCAGACAGTATAGAGCCCATGAGTGCCCCTGTGAGCCATCCAGACACAGGATCAGAAAAAAAGTTTCGAAAAGCCTTACAAGAGAACAGAAATCTATGAAAGTGCTGACAGACTCACTCAGAAACCTCAAGATGCTCATGCAGGGAGCAGTGACTGGAATTTCAAATATAAAATATACCATCTACCCTATACCAGACAATGCTCTTTGTTTTCTATTGAAATTTAGTACAGGGGCTGAGAAGACTTCCTATGCCCACTAGCTGGAGAGGGCTGTGAAACCAGCAGTGGCCCATGCTCTGCCCTTTTTCAGAAAATAGATGCTGAATGAGACAAGCAATGGGAAAAAACAACCTTAAGTTCAGCACAAAGGAATCTTTTTCCTCATTACAGCACAAAAAACACATGGCAGGGGTGTATTTCCATTTAGTTTTCTTTGTGTTGGTTGCTTCTTTTATTTCAGACTGGTGTCGAGCTGGTGAGGCTGACAGCCATTTTCATTCACTTGGCAGAGCCCAGCTGCAGGTAAAGTCTTCACATCATGACAGCACTGCTAACATTTTCCCTCTAATTATTTTTGCTCAGTATTCTATTCTCCAGGTCAAAAAGGAAGGAAGAGCTTCAAACACTTAGAAGAGATGCCTCCTTCTAAAAAGAATTATCCAGAAAAACTGCAATTCAGAATTAATAAAGCCTCATGTCTTTTCTACAGAGGTTTTTTGAGTCCTATATGCAGAGGAGAGTTTTTCATTTATCAGGCAGCAGAAAGGGAAGGGCTTTCTACCAGGCGATTTTGAAATTCTTGGTCAAAGGTTAACTTGGTTTTTAACTTCAAAGTACAGAAAAACTGGGAGGTTGAAAGAATACCGTGAAACTTCAGAGAGATATTACCAACCTGAAACCAGGCTATGAAGGCACGTAAAGCTGCCTTCTGTGCTACACCTTTCCTTGCTCTTGGTTTCATTGGCAGTTCCTAAGAAGGGAAAAGGCAAAGTCCATTTGGAAAAGTTTAAAATATAATCATATTTTTCTGGCTGGCAGCACCAAAGGTGGAAAGGCAGTTTCACTAATTAGGATCTGAACTTCTGCTTCGACTTCAGGTTTTCATAATGTTACTAGATATTTTAAAATATGGTACTCATTCATTGCAGGGTGCAGCACCCGCAGGGCAGTGAGTAATGGTTATACTCTTGCTTCAGTACTGGCAGCAGCATGTTGGACTGGAAAATGAACCTCTATTTCCTATCTATTTTTATAATCAGTTTATCTACCATCTCCTTAATTCTTACCCCCATAAGCACACTAGAAACAAAACATTTAAGTTTCAGTACTACACTGAAAGACATTCACAACCCTGCCATTGACAGCTCACCAGCGACACTGACTTGTAACTGAGGACAGCATTTGGCCCCAACCAGTAGTCTGTATGAAAAATTCATGAGCTAAATCTTTTCACTTCTTTTATAAATAGGAGACAAAATGAGGGAGTCATCACTTAGTCAGCCAGGGAATGATTCAAAATCCAAACCTAGGATATCATGTTAAGGAAAGTAACTGGTAATAGATACAAAGTATATTTTTTCCCCATAGCAGGAAAAAGGACAAAATTAAGTTGTTCTATTTCATGCCTTTTTTTTCTGTTGCTTCCATTAATTGAAAATGTATACAATACCAACTAAACATAGCAGTAAGTTATCGGACACAAAATAGAAATCTCTAGTATTATATGAGTAGATACATTTTGCTGCAGCCCTGAAGTCATACATGTTACTGAGTTCTGGTTTATTTGCAAGCTTTCCTGTTTCTCTAAACACAAACATTGCTTCTGTATTTTGTGACTAGTTCTATATTATGAGGTGATATTAGCTGAGGAGGTGACAGCTGACAGGAACTTTTGAATGGAAGGGTCTCTTTTTAACTGATACACACAAAGTTCTGTATTAGCTCTCACAAGATGCACTGTTTACTAAAGATGATTACCCACGAGTAAATAATGAGTCATGATATCCTTAAAAAAGCAAACACACAGAGTTAAAGAATAATTTCTAACACGGGTAAACAGACAGCACTGAAAATTGAACCACTTAGGTGCATTTGTCCTAATTAAGTGTTTAAAAACCAGAGAAGCTATAGAAAATAGCCATAATTACATAAAAAAATATGTCAGAAGATCTTTAAAAGACTGTATCTCTTTTCATATGACTGTAAAGCACCATTTACAGACATACAAATAGGTAAATGCAGTCTTCAATATATGCAGGTACAAAAGGAAAAGGGATTTTTATTTGGACAACACAACACAAACAAACCATGGTATTTTGTCATTCTTGATGGATTACTACTCTATCCTTACAAACAATTCAGACCAAACATACTGGAATTTAGGCAAGAAAGCAGCACTGCAAATTTAACACCATAATTATAACAGGGATGCAATCTGCTCATTTTTATTATATGTTATCAGATGACTTCCTAGCACTTTGGAAATTTCACGTCAGGAAATTCATCTCCAAACAATCACCAACTGGTGAAAGAGTCTCTTCCTTCATTATTGCTACTTCCATATGCATCTTATTTCTAATGCCACCTTACACATTTCTAAAATCACCACTAGGCTCCAAAAGTTCCTCAGGGCAGTATGATGACAGAATGAAGATTATGAAAAATAGGCTTACGCCATGTCCACTATTCATCTGTAAGGATTTTGCCTAAAACAGTTTGCTCCCAGTCATTCTGCAGAGCCACCCAGACACCTGTGAAGTTCATCAGCAGTTTTAGCAGGCAAATTAAAAGGAATCTAGTGATCCTTATGACTTTTCAGCAGCTGAGAGTGGTGGCTCTGGAGTAACAAGAGTTAAAGACCATAAACATACTCTACTGGAACTGTGACTTTTCTTTTAATCTTCTGAAATGTTTCCTTGTAAGGACTAAACTAGAACAAGCTGGATTCTTTAAAAAAAAAAAAAAAATTAAGAACAATAAGGAATTATGTGAATATAGGAAAAACCGAGCTGGTTTTTTGAGATTATGTGATTTTAAATCACAAGTTCCTTGAAAGCTGTTGTAACATTTTAAAGAGCATTTTTTTGAGAAGAAACAGACAGCCAGTGAGATGGCCAACCACAGCATGGATCTCACAACCTGCCCTGCAAGTTTTCTAAATTACAGACACACTTCTGAATCAGGGTCGCATATAACCTGCAATTCTGCAAGGTCCTCCTCCTTTTCTGGCTCACTAGTGATTGTTAAGATCACTGAAAAGGCACCGAGTAGCTTTAGCTGCCAATGTTCATAATAAGAGAGATGGCACTTCTTCCCTGACAATCCACAAACCTTAAAATACTACCAAAAAGAAAAGGAAAAGGAGAAAAGATCACTGCAATCAGAGCACTTCAACTAGAATAAAGACTCCTTTAGGGCACTTTAACTTCCAGTCTGAAGCTTAAAGGGAAAATTAAATAAAATCTAAAATGTCACACAGTGCTTACAAGACCACATATGCTTACTTTCAGCAAATACCACTGAATCCTATTTTTGCTGTATGTTGCTTTATATTATTGCATATTTTTAACTACAGAAAAATATTACACTTAAATAAGGAAATACTTCCATGTATTTTCCTTTTTCCTTTCCATGATGTAAATGGCCCATATTCTCAGTGTTGTTACACTAGAGTTAAATTAGGTCAAAGGCATTTAGTGTTCAAAACCAGGACATGTCACTACTACCACAAATGATCATACAAGAGGGGACTTCAGTAGCTGGCTATTCCTCATTCTCCCAAAGTCTTCTTGTTCTGTAATACACAGCTGCCAGTGCTTTACACAAATTAATTCCTATCGAGCACTTCCAGGGTGATAATACCATCACACACGGACCAAAGTCTAGTAAGCAGATCCCCTTGTTAAAATTTTAAAAACCCTCACTTTTTGCCATTACATTTTACCAATACTTTCAGACAATACTGACATGGTCACTAACAGATATATACAGACACTTTGCGGTCTTTGCTAATGTAATTTTCGTTTCATGCTCTATTATTTTTCCAAATCCTGCCTGAACTCTTTCCTGTTTAATCTCTTCTGGTTAGGAAAAAAAAGAATAAATAATGAGCAGTACACAAAAGGGAATGCAGCGTTCTAGGACTGGGCTTGTGTGAACTACAGGAAAATGGTACAAAACTGAGAAGAGCTGGGATAGCTGTAGCATGATGTCATGACCTCTGTTTACAGCCACAAATTACATCAGCAAAGTGACAGTGTTCTGAGTGACCCTGCATTGCTTAATTTTCTCTCTCTTTTTTACCACTACTGTGCCTGTCTTTGCTTTACCAACTCCAGTTACTTCCTCCAGTTCGATAACGGTCTAAACAAACATGTACTTCTCCTACACGTCCAAGCAGAAGACCCAATTTTACTGTCAACACAGCCAGATCAAAGGAGCTAACCTGTTATGGAAACAGCAAGGCCAACACCCTAATAATGCCCCAATTCCTTCTGTTAACCAAAGAGATAAAATTATTCTTAATTAACAATGTGTAATTCAGCAGAAACATAACTTGAATGTAAGTGTTGACAGAAAGTGAAATTCATTGACTCAAAAATACAATGCATTTACTCCCAGAAATTCAGCTACTGATCTACAAAATGCTCAAAAGACACAAAAAATACGTGCTGTGCTGCACATCCAGAGATAACAGAACAGTACACTATCTTAATTCAGTAGGTTTTGCTCTGTTTGTTGAATTACATAATGCTGATTAGAGGACATTAGCTTGGATTACAAAGGGAAGAGCATTAATTGCATTCAATACTGCTGGCTAACTGACATATAAGACTATAAGGAGCCTTGAGTTTTCACAAACCTTCATCAAGTTTTTCATAAAGATATCAGTAAACAAGAAATGCAACAATATTCAACAATAAGATTTCACATTACAACAGAAAAAGAAAAAAAAACAAAACAAAACCAAAATCTAAGGTAAAGGTCTGAAGAAGAACACGTAAGAGCATGGTATAAATTTAATCCCCAAATCAAGATATTAGAGTTGCCATATACACAGATGCATATGGCTGGGTATACTGATTCCAAATTTAGCACTGTAGATAAAATTACTTCCATCTTAAAAACACCCTGTAAGCAGATCACTTTGCTCACAAAACTGCTGAGCTTTGGAAAACAGTAGGCTTGCATCACCTACCTTTATTTCTGCCTTTCTTGATTCTCCAGCCGCAATAGCCACTGAAGACAATCTCATTAAGTTTGTTTTGGAGTCCTGACCCCTGACTTCAAACGTTGCAGGAAGATGTGCATTTATTAAACATACATAAGGTTGACTGAATTTCAGAAATCATTGTTGGGATCATAGCCTTTTCTTTCTGACATATCACTTCTGGGCACTACTTAAGGTCATAATCTGCCTGTGATACTCACAAAGACTTTTTCACATGGAAATGAGGCAGTAATTCCACCTCTTTGATATTACTAAAAAGGTAGGTTGTTCACCACTAGGAACATCATTGCAGAAAACACATCCAGGTAAACTAACAGTATAGTACCACAAAGACTGCTGGCATCTGCTGGCTATAACTTAGTAACTCAAATTTACTATGCTGAGACAGAACATAAAAGGTGTGATACCAGACATCATTTTTTTCTGACTCAAAATGCATCCACCAAAAAAAGCAAAAAGCATGCAACAAACACGAATCCCCAAAGACTATCCTCAATACAGATAAACTCAGCAAAAGTTAAGCGTTTAAACTGTAACTTCTGATCTGCCCATCTGCTTTCCCCACTTTGCCCTGCTCTCCAGATGGGTAAACAGGTGAGGTCTTGAATTACTCATATGTAGCTCTGTAGTTTTGCCCACACCCTTCTTCCTGTTACACCATCACCCAAGTGTTGTGAAATTTGGAGCTCCTAACAGAGATTGCAGATCATAACTTCACACAGCAATAGGTAAAGCTCAGTCCTATTCTATCACATGCCTTGCAACATCTGCCAGGTTGAATCTCTCAAATTCTTCCTGCCTAAAGCTCTTTCTGGGTTTAAATATTTCTTCTCTTAAAGAAGAAAAAAAATGACACTGAGGTTTCCACGATCCTAATTTGCAAATTGTTTCAAGCTCTTTTAGATTAGATTACCTTCCAAAGCAAACACAGTAATGCCATACTACTCTCATTTCCCAAACACAGACCGCCTTAAGACTGTGCAGGGCTCACAGTGCCTTTGCTTCTTTCAGCTGCCCATTTTCACACAAATGGCTTTCATTGACTCCAGGAGATCTTTGAAAAAGTACAGGATGTTCCACTCATCCAGAGCTATTTAAAGGAGCAAGACCTAAAGAAATATTGACAAGATTAGGCATGATGTATCAGGAAGCACTTAGCAACAAAACATTAAAAAAGAAACTTAGACTGTAGATTTGATCTTGTAGATCTGGGCTTCAGTGGTAAAGGTCTCCCTTTCCATATCTTTCTTGCACTATCAAATAATTAATTCAGCTGCAGACTCATGATCATCAAAACGGAATACAGCTATATTTATACAGACATGCTTTGAAGAGGCTGAGCTCAAGTTATAACTTGGCTTGGAGCTGAACTTCACAAAGAGCAGTCCAAGCTTTTTGTCTTATTGCACACTGTGCTTGTACAGCCAGCAAGCAATATCCTCTCAGCAACTCAATTCCCCTTTTCCTTCTATCTCCAACATAAATTGCTGATAAATCTTCCTGCTAGTCCTAAGCTAAGAAAATGAAGTATGTCAAAAATATTGAGAAATAGAATTTTTTCAGGAAAAAGGCAGCCTGCACTGTTGTTGCAAAACACAGGTTAAACCAATGTGAACTTATATTACAGACATGAATTTCTAGCTGCCATTTGTGGATGAGATCCATCTATGAGCAAAGGTAAAGAGATGTCTGCTACACACCTGGCTGCCAGCCAGCGTCCACACTGGTCCCCACAGGGCTGCCTTATGAGTAGGTGTAGCAGTAATGGGAGAGGGAATATTACTTGAGTTCAGGTTTTGTGGCAGCAATTCCGCCACCTTCTTGCTTTCAGAACTTGGGTTTCTTGCTAGAGACACATAACCCTAGAAAGAGATCTCTGAAAAAGCACTGGTAGCCAAACTGGACAGCAAAGGTCAAGGGAGAGGGGAGGGCAAAGGTTCACAGAGTAGTCTGCTTATGTAAATTTGGCTTTTTACACTTACATTCCTATGAGCAAAGTATAATCAGAAAATTACTACTGAACAGCAGGCAAGTCCTGGCTCCTTTTAAAGCCTGTGATTCTTCCTATGGGATCAAAGGCAATGATCCTGAGAATTGTCCTCATATGTGCAAAGGTGAGAGCATGAATTCTCTAAGTTTTAAGTAAGCTCGTAACTCTGATCTGTGCATGGAAAATGCATTTAGAGTACCTTTTAAAGTTACAGAGATGCTTCAGTTATGTGTGTAGACAGAAGCAATATTATTTGCTCTGCTAATTTGGTATGAATTCATAGTATATTTTTTTTACTCTCCTGAATTTATTATGGACAAGCCTGACAGACCAGCTTAATTTGAAAGTGTGCTCTACACTTTCCATTGAATGAATCTATCTTAAATTATTTTGTATTTCACTCAGCTCTAACAAAGTGAACTGGAATTCTCTTTCAAAGCCTTTTCAGAAAGTTTCAGTCAAGGAATGCCTGAGGCTGGTCTGGACCTGCAGGCTGTCCAGTCCACCACCCTGCTCAATCAAGCAGGGTCACCTGGAGCAGGTTGCCCTGGACCATGTCCACCTGTTCTTTTAGTGTCTCTGAGGATGGAGATGCCACAACATCTCTAGGCAACCTGTACAAAGAGTCTTGCTATTTCTACAGAAGTAGCAAAGGAAATGTTTGGGGTTGGGCTTTTTTATATACACAAAATTTTAAATTCTTTTTCTTCCAACTACTTGAATTCTATTCCTTGGAACAGAACTTGTAACTTGGCAAGAAAGGACCTTATGACAAGGATGAATTCTGCTGTCCCTGTGAAAATAAAATCTAGTCAGAAAGGAAAAATGGGGGAGAGGGGCTTGCCTAAGTTTATTTGTGCTTCACAAACATTTGTTGTAGTACTTGGAAAAAAAACATGTTCCATCCAGGTTCTTGAATTTACCAGCTATCAGGAATTTCAGAAGATGCGAAGACATCTGAAAACAGAAGGGAGCACACTCTATGTACATAGGGTTTTCCATGTACATGGCTTCATGCAAGGAAAGTGGCACTGGAGAGAAGCCACTGCAGAGCCAAAGCAAGGAGACTTATCCATGTCAGTGCAGGTAGGATGGAGAGATGAGGATGGCTAGCTCAGGGAACAGCTCTATAGAGACAGTATGACCAGAGCCCTCCCTCCCTCGGGAATTACAGAATCCAGCACTTTCTTTCCCCAGGTCATGCTACTCCCACTCGTGCCTAACCTCCAAGCACAAAAAGCACTTCCCAAAACTAAGAGAGTGCTTTGATATGCGGCCTCTTGAAGAGATAACAGCAGAAGATCCTTCTGCCTCACAAAACACACTCCCACCATCCTCCCACCACTGGAAAGTCACGGCCAGAATGGCTGCAAGCACATTCCCCGCATCCTACCGTGAGAGTGGCAGCGGGTGAGATTCATCTTCCCTGGGCAGAGGATGAAAGCAAACAGGCTTCCTAGGAGGCCTGACTATCAGAGCAGTCTCTGGGTTCTCCCAGAGTTCAATGCAAATGAAGACAGCTGCCATCAAGATGGTATCTTGTGCAAGAACCTACTCGGCAAGAAAGAAGGCTTCATGCATTTCAGAAGCTACAGAGCCTATCACCATTTTTGTCCAAGTCTCACAGCACGTGTCAGTGCTCACACACACACGCAGCAGAACTGCCAGGTAGGGGTGCAAGGGAGGGAGATGCCAAATGGCAGTGGGACTGGGGATAAAGAAAAACCCCAAAGAACTCAATACTCAGTAACTCAGAAAGTCAGGAAGGCATAAGCACAGCTTCTGGCCAACACAATGGCAAGCAGGACTCTCGTCATTGGCGTATCCCTTCTGGTGGCAAGAAGGCCCCGTAAGAAGGAATCAGGTGTATGGCAGCTGCCTTCAACATCGGCCAGATTCAGCAACTGGAGCAACTGACAGGACATTCTAAGAGGAAAGAAGGTCAAGGATGCTATCTCCATGCATAAGACTCTTCAGAAAAACAAAAGGTCTCTAGCATCCCTCTCCCATTTCTGGCAAAGGAGAAAAGTGTGAGGTGTCTGAAGCATGGGACTGGGGGCAGGGGAAACAGGACAAGCAAGAGAAATAGAGCCAAAGAGTTCGCAACAATTGAACATGAAGCTGGGTAATCAGGTTAGATACCTTCATGGTGCAGAGGTGATTTTCAACTCAAAATTCGCAATAACCAGTGACAAACTACTGTCACACATGTATAACTCACAGGCAAGGACCACATGCTCACAATATCCTACATAACCAATTGCATACCCTGTGATCTGATCCCAAGTTTCCTGGTTTCAAATAAAGTTAAGAGGAAGTGTAGTTTTCAAGGATGACTATTATTACATAGGGTTAAGCACCCTGAAAAGTGAAGCAATACCATTCATGGACTCTAAACCTTAGTTACCTGCATACATTCAAAGACACCTGAATTAAGGCTGCATATCAAACCCTAATTCTGGTATTTCTTCTCCTTTCTTTAACCTTAATAATCAGCAACTTCTGCAGTTGAATAGTTGATCCAAGTCCTCTGGCCAAAGCTGTTTTATTCTGGTCACACAGAGGATTTCAATAAACTAAATCACTTCAGTAAGTCACATCAGTGACTCAGGCATAACACAAAATATATGCAGTTCAGCACTGCATAGGAAGCAATCTGTGTTCCAGATATATTTTTCTCTGTATTGGTAGAAATAAAACTATATTTTAATATTTAGAAAAAGTAATTATTTTGCTTTAAAAATTAAATTTGTCACAAATACACTACAGAGGAATATTCTTTTAACTCATATGTGCATGGTCATGTATATTCTGGATTTACACGGATACAACTCTGTACAGACTCTTTCCCAGTTTATCTAACTGGATAATGCATTTCACCTTATCTTTTTTTAATGAGAAAAAATGCAGTATAGAAGGTAAGACACCTAAGTTATAAAAGAAAGCTCAAGATAAACCCTTCAATTTCCTGAAGTGAGGAACAAAGTTATTTTAAGCCTTATACATAAATGCTACAGCTCATAATTATACTTTGAGGCACCTTGCACACAAACATGCCACGTTTTTTTTAAAGATGTATGAAATATTAAAAATAAAACAGAGCTGGGGACAAGTTAATAAATCATGGGAATAAAACTATTTTAATGTAAAGCTAGAAAACAGTATAATGTCACATGAAGGCAATCCTACCTGTCAAAAGGTGCAAGAAGGTAGGCAAATGGACCAGGAATATTTTGTGCTAAAGGTCAGAGGAAAAAAACAACACTAAAGAAGAAATATCTGCAATTCATTTGTGCTCATTCTTTCCACTGGTAGGAAACCAAGCAGCAGCAGCAGCACTCCATACCTGCCAAAGTACAGCTGGGCTGGAGCACATGGCAAAGAGCTGGCACAGCAGAATCAAGAGAAACAATGGAAAATCATGAGTGGGAGGTGTGGAGTTAAGAGGATACTTAAGGGGGCAAAGGTGCAAGACCAAGTCAGTGGAAGAAAGATGTGAAGGTCTACAAATGAAAACATAAGAAAGGAAAAGGCCCATAGTTCAAGAACACTGTACAGCTGTAGATAATGAGAGCAAACATGACACTTGACTCAAGGAAGTCAACTTGCAACGGTGATGAAATCAGCTCTTCTTAACCACAGAAGAATATTTTTCTTGTGAATGTTTTGAAAATGGTTTATCCATATGCATGTCACTAAGATATCAGTTAGTGAGCAATTGTTCAAGGACCCAACTACACTTATGTAGTTGACAGATACTTCTGGTTTTCGTCAAAGAGCTCCTTTATTTTCCTACCACAGCTGTTGCAAAGCACATCTTACTGTCAAGCAACATTGGTGCTGTACCTGCGGCATGCAGTTCATGCCAACCAACTCCCACGAAGTATTAAAGAAGACACTCAAGCATCAGCATCAAAATAGGGAAAAAAAGTTAGCAGGTGAGCAGAATGAACCCAAGATAAAACAGAAATCATTGTGTATGCATACATACAAGCCATTTGGTTCTACATGTACCAACTTCACTCCGTCCAGTAGAAGAAAGACTTACATTTGGGTTGACTTTAAATTCACTCGATGAGACATTGATCTTCTTGCTCTGTTTTCTACCTTACTATTAGGAGCTTGATAATCAGTCATTTTATTTCTTCCAATGGAAAAACAGAACCCTAATTTATTGGGTTAGGTTCACCAGAGGACATAGAACAGTTCCGTAGTCCAGAATGATCACACTGCTCTCATGCATGTAATCTAATTATAACATAAGAGTATTTGCCCTTTTAGCTCACCAGTAAAAATTATTACAGCTTCTCTATATTTAAGACACTTGAGGATATAAAGTATTTCTTTTAAACTATGGTTTAATCTTTAATTCTTTCACTAGTTCACTAGTTTCACAGGATATTTAATTTCTAATAAGATACAATGGGTTAGAGTAAAATGAGAATTTTTATGACCAAAAGCATTCAAAATTGAATACTCATGTTAACTTTTGTGTTTCAAATAAGCATTTTATTTGCTTTCAATTTCCTCCTCTCTAGTTGCAGGCTTACATGCACTTTGGCAGTATGACCATGCATTGAAAAGGTTAACAACAGAACCAACTTTCCCAACCAGTCTTTTTACTTGCATTGTCCCCCTACCATGACCATGCTTAAATTAAGTAGTTGTGATGGATAATGGAAGAAATCTCATTCACGTGTTGTGAATTAAATGAGAGAAACAACTTATGCAAGACTCAATTAGTTTATTCAAAATGTCCTCTTGGACCACATACAACTGATGGAATAACATAGAATTAAAGGAATACAATTCTTTAATCTTTACACAGAAATTTATAGTCTGCCCTTGATTTTAATGACGAAGGTTCTCATAACACATGCACTGTTTTTTTAGTTATCCCTGTACAATACATAAAATCCTAGCTCATCCCTAAGAAGGGAGATTATTTCTTCACTGCACCATTAATGACAAGTTTAAAAAATGCCAGCAGCAGTACTGCCACACTAGTGGCCACGTGAATTATTCTGCTACCTTTTTTGATGGGATAAATTAAGCCAAGCAGATCCCTGGACTCAGACTTCCTCACCTACCCAGAGGTCTTCCTTCAGTTAAGCAGATAGAAGGAAAGCTCCTTGGTGACTTGGCAGAATTCTGCTGTCATACACCTGAAGAGCTACTGAACAGCTTTTATTTATTTACTTAAATGGGGCCATGCAGGAGAGAATCTAGGACTACATATATAGCCATTTCTGATATTTGGAAAGAAGGGAACAAAGATGAACTGTGGAAATATTAGGACAATCCTTCCTGATTGATCCTCTGACCCTTTCTGACAGAAAATTCACACATTAAGATCCTGACCATAATCTCTGGAAAACCATGGCATGGATGTGCTGCCTCAGTCCCTGCAGGTAGGTGGAGAGTGCCTCAGCACTATCTCCACCTTTCCTCCAGAGGCCAGATTCTCATGTGATTTGGAAATCCCACAGGAAAAGGGACAAGAGGGAGAAAATATGCAGCTCTGCACTGCTACCCTACACCTTGCAGTACAGCTCTGCTTTCTGCCATGACGGCCATCTCTCATTTAAGAGCAAATTAGTTTGGTTGGGAAAATTAGCACTTTCCAAATCCTAGAAGGAAATCCAAGGCATGAGGGCTCACCGTAATTGTGCTTTTCCTGCCTTCCTTCATCTGAGCCTATTTACCTGAGCTTCTTTCACATGCATGCCTCTTTTGCCTTCTTTAACTTTTTGTAATAAGCAAACCCCAAATCAGTAAACCAGAATATGATGGTGGAGAGATAATGAGCTCCAGAATTTCCTTTTCCAAGGAGCCAAAATTCCTGGTCTCACCCTTCCGGTGGTAAATGAGATTCTTGCTGGAGGACGTCCTGCCTCAAATCAGGTGGGTTTTTTTGAGGTTTCATCCCCTGACTCTCTTCCAAATGGAATCAAATTTCAAGACAGGCTGCACTAGACAATAAACTCTGACAAACTTCCATGATTTAAGTTTAGCAGTCCTTCTCCTCCCTACTGTCTCTTGGCTGGGTTTTTACAAATAGCCAAGAGGAAAAATCATGCTCATCATCAACAACAGGGAAGCCAGGAGAGGATATACGCCTGCCACAGGTATGTGTTATTCTGCAAGCTTTTTCACAGAACACTAGTATCTGTTATCACTAACAACTTTCTCCCCTTCACATTTGTAAGAAAAAAAACCCCAAAAGGCAGCAAACAACCACATACTGAACAAGGGAAGTACAACACGCACATCAGAGAAAGCATGTCTTATGACTTCAGATGTCCCACTAGTCTTTGAAAGCTCTTTGAAAAATACCTGAAGAAACCCATCTTCAGGGTAAGCAGCCTTCAACAAAGCATTTTCACTTTTTCCAAAATCCCCCGTGTCATCCTGACGTAACAGGAAGCGATCAGATAATAAAGTTAATGCTGTAGCATATAAGAGAGTGAACAAAAACACCACCACTTTCTACTGAGCAGAAGAACATTCTCACAAAGAGATAGTATACAAAATAATTGACTCTACATAATGACTTGGATATGCAAAGCATTTTGAAAGGACTAAAAAATTTGGCGTAGCCATGATGTGCTCAACACCAACTCATACAAGACGTTATCCAAAACCAGCAAAAATCAATGGCAGATTTTCCATCAACTCTAACAGACTTTGGTTTGAGCCCCTTCAGCTCTGAAAATCAGAGTTCACACAGTTAAAAGCAGACGAAAACCACAGCTAAATCCTGCCTTTTCCAACATGGAGCCATAAGACGTTTGAATTTCCATCCAGCAGCAGTGCCCTCGGTTTCACAACTGGTATGTCAGGACTAGATTATTCCATCATTAGCAAGTAACAATGGAACACACCAGCTCATCCAAAGGTCACCAATTCAAATAAATTGGAAGAAGGCTGAGACTAATTTAAGGGTCCTGGGACTAATATGAAGGGTGATTTCATGCCAGTTAGTAGAAAAGGAAAAAAAAAGCCCTGTGAGGAAGGAAGTAGGCATACACAGTTTCACAAAACTTTTGTTGTTATTGTGCCTTAAACAGCTGTTCTATGAGAAAGTGAAGGGCTATACTTTCCAGTGATTTACTCCACCTTCTTCTCTTTAAAAAAAAGGCTGTACATTCATATAGCTGTATTATTTAGGGTTCAAAGTAAGGGAGAGAACTCAAGCCTCTCTGTGAGGCAATACAACTAACCAATGCAAGTGCACTGATTATGGTAAAGTCTCCTGAAGATTACCTTGTCATTACTGAAATTTCTTAAAAAAGAGCAAACCCTTTGCTCTGTTGTTTTGGTTTTTCTACTCAAATGTTTATTTTGAAGGGAAAACAGGAATCAGAAAATCTAGTAAATTGTCTCAACACACAAGTAGCACTGAACTGTAAAAGGAAAACAAACCATTTTTATAAAAATATCCAGTCTATCAATTATGCAAACATATATTTACCACAGACTAAGTTTTGTAAATAAACACTAAATATGTTACTATAACTAGCAGATGGCTCCGTTCAAATGCACGATTTTTGTGTTAAAATACTAAAGGGAACACGGGTTATACTATAGGAAAAAAGTCCCGTTTGCCTTCCTGGTAAGACCTGGTATTTATTACAGCGTTTTTAACCTGTGTTTTGCCTTCCTGCATCCGGATCACAGGAGGGTAAACAAGGTTTCTGGGGACCACGGGGCTATGGGGCTCCTACCACTCACCAGAGCAGGTGCGATCCTTCCTTCCCACCGGCAATTGGCTTCATAGGGCTGACAATTTTCCCTTTTTCATTTTACTCGTACGCTGCCTGATCAATCCACCCACTACAGCTTCCAAACCTTCCTCGTCTATATTTAGTTAACAATTAACACATTTGGCTTTTTAACTTCGCGGATTTCTGTTGTTGTTGTTGTCGTCGCCGCCGCTTTAGAAAGTCAAATAGAAAACTTCAATGGATAAACTCTTAACGGGGAAATACCACCTATGCTGCAAACATAAATAAATCAGGAAGCGCCGGCAGCCGCGCACGTCGCCGCTCCCCCCGCCCGGCCCCGCCGCCCCCCGCGGTGATGAATACCGCCGGTGCCGCGGCTCCGTCCCTGCCCTCCCCGCCGGGCCGCGCCGCCGCTCGCCCCCCGCCGCCCCCGGATGCTGCTGCGGGCGGGCGGCGCCCCGACGGCCCGGCGGAGCTCTCTCCCCGACAGCGTTTGCGCGCTGCTGCCGCCGCTCTCCCCACCGGTGACGGCTAAATATAGTGAGCGGCCGGGGAGCGCGGCTCGGCTCCCCCGCGCCCGCCCCGCAGTGCCGGCAGGACGGCGGGCAGCGCGGCGATCCCCGGGGGCGCTCCGGGACGCCAACCTGCGGAGCCGGCACCCCCTGCTCGCCCACGCCCGCGGTCGGGCGCGCTGCCCGCCGAGCGGCAGCCCGGGTGACTCGGGTGACTTACCGGCGGAGCGGAGTGGCCGCGCCTGCCCCGCGCCGCTCGCCGCCCGTCCGGGCGCGGTGCGGTGCCTCTCGCCGCGTCCCTCCCGCCAGCCGCCGTCTGGCTGCGGACGTGACCTGGATTCCCCCC
>NW_024581137.1:20580158-20644072 GCF_017639235.1 Corvus kubaryi | reverse complement strand
GGGGGGCCCCGGGGCGCAGCCGAGTGACCGCTTCGCCCCAGGGGCTCGGGCGGCGAGGTGCGGGCACGGCGAGCGGCTGCGGGCGGCGGGGGAGCCGCTGCGCGGGGACCGCGGCGCTTTTCTGCTTCGAATATTAAAGTCCAGTGCCCGTGGGTCGTCCTGTCAGAAGCACACGGGCACGGGAAAGGAGGAGGATTCCCCGAGGTCTGAGGCCGAAGGCAGCGGCTCCCGCTAGCAACTGTGCTGCGCCTCAGCCTCTGGAGTGGACAGCCAGGGCAGCCGTCGCTCTGCGCAAACACAAAGTCAAAGGGCTTGTTGATGGCACGTCCTGCATCCGGCTGGATTGTCCCGCTGTTGGCTCACATGCTTTTCTCATGGGCTTTAACAGACACGCCCTGCTGCGAGGCCTCTATCCCAAGGGTGCGGGCAGCCCCGGTGGCTGCTGGCGGCTGGCAGTTCCCTCTCTGCAGGGATGCCCAGTGGGAGCTCTCCCCTTGCCCCCACATCCCTGAGCTTGGGGAACCAAGGGGTGAGGGCGTGAGAGCAGGTCGGCTACCCACCTGCCCTCCTGACAGCTGATCCATGCAGGAGTCAGCAGGAATGAGGTGGCTGTAACCAGCACACTGGCTGTGACAGGAAAATGAAGACTGATGGGCCTCTGGGCTACAAAACCGGGGTAAATTTGGTCTCAGAAACATGATCACCACACCTCAGGCCAGCGCAAATGCTACTCCTTGCTCTTAACAGGGCAAGCAGGTCTGGGAGGCTGTGGGTTTCCTGGCCTTCAGTCACGCTCAGAAGAGTGTGCTCAGAAAAGGATGACAGTACATCCCCACCACCCATCTCTAATTCATGAGGCAGGGAGAGCAAGGAAGAAGTACCCAGAGTCTCATCAACAGCTATCAGCTTGAGCGAGTAAGATGGCGTCTGAAGTAACAGGCATGAAAGCAATAGCTACTTGAAAGAATAAGATCAGTTTGTTTTTCCTTAAGGAATTACAGGAATATTAAAGCCTTCTTGCAGTTATAAATCATTTAATGCAAATCATTTAATCCAAACAGAATTTTTACAGGCTCATGAGGCTCACTCATTTTGCCAAGAGTGAGTCATGTACAAATAAAATGAAACCAACAAAGAAAAGAGCTCTCATACCATGTGTATGTGGGTGATCCTTTGAAAAACTTGTAATTATTTTTTTAACTCTGCCACAGCCAGGAAGACAGGTTTGCAAAGCGAGAGCAAACCTTGATAGCTGTAGCCCATCCACATGTACTTTTTCCTTCACCCAGAAAGTAGCACAACAGGTCCCTTGTCAGGCTGAGGACAGCAATGGCTGTCTAATGTATCAGCAGTCCCTCAAATGCCGTGCTGACATACTAAGGCAGTGAAAGACTTTTCAAAAAAATGAAAATAATGTTAAGTGATTAGTACTTAGTAAAAGAATGCAGTAGGCAGTTAATCCCTCACTTATGGGTTAGTTAAGGACTTGAGTTAGACTTCATTCTTCACTCCCCATGTCATAAATATGTACTGCTAAACACAGAGCACAGCATGAGCCAGTGGGGTGGTGATGCACTGCTCTGAAATGACTAAAATGCAGGGACACAAAGCCATGTGACAGTGAGAATGGGAGCCTTAAAATGTGTCATCAGCCCCATCGAATGAAACTGACACAGGACACCATTCACTGATGGCAACAGCAAATATTTGTGGGTACTGGAGAGGTACAGCCTCCTACTATATTCTGATGCCAATTCCCTGCATCTTTTGGAATAGATACGTCTAAGTATCTCAAAGTGTTCCTCTAGCCACCTACTTCACATGAGGACAGACGCTCCTGGGTCCTCACATGACCACAGTTTCCCTTCCATCTGCTTAGGCAGAAGATGATGCTTGCATAAGAAATGTAAATCCTCAGATTGGGAAATCCAGGACCCTAAGCCTTCTGTGACTTTCACTATCAATGGCACCCCCAGTGCCTGAAGCACCACTCCTGTCTGGCAAAAAGAGAGGTCCTGTCATTCTCTTCGAGTTTCAGGGATGTGCTGTGGCTACCATGCATTCACATAAATTATTTTCTTAGCAGCCATGAAATGCAGGTTCAATACAACTGCAGGACATGTCAAAGAGCCTCTGAAACCCTGCACTATCTGTGCTGCCTGAGCTGGAGCCGGCTCTAAAGAGGGAGGGAGGAGCAGAGGGAGGCAGCATATAGTCAGTACCAGGAAAGTAGTGACAGCATTTTCCTCTGCTCTGAGAAGCAAAGTTCAGGTCATGTACAGGCACAATTTCCCACTGCATCAGTTATGCACAGGCCGTGGCTTCCTTCAGAAATGCAGGAGTCAGAAACTTGCCTTCAACTGAAAAGCGACCTAACACTGACCTCATCAAATGCCTGATAGCTGGACTTGGAGCGCCTAGGATGTAATCCAGCTCTGAGATGAGCTGGAAGAGAATCTGTACACCTTTCAGGGCATAAGGCTCTTGTCAATGAAACAGTATCCTTTCTTTTGCATTTTAACACAACTTAACATCGTACTTTGGTGGATTTCAGCTTTTTATCCTTTATTGCTCTCAATTTACTTTTCCTTCTAAGTAATTTTTGTCTGGCTTTCACACCTCAGGGCTGGGCAAGCAGGAATCGTTTCCTTGGGCTCTCTAATGGTAATGGATGTTGTGCATCTGACATCAGCTGCCAGATTTCCTTGTTACTGGTTGGTTTGTTTTGCCCTACAGATCTTTGATTTTAGAGTGGTTGTTTGGCACATCAGTTCTGATACAAATGACTTGGTGTTTTTCTCAGAAGTACTACACACCTCATCTATTCCTTTTTGAATTTGCTTGTACACAAGCAGGCAGAGGGCACAGGCAAGGAAACGTACTAAGCTGAATCACTTGACCACCTAGCACACATTATCTGGTGGACAGGAGACCCTCTAATCACTTTCTGAAGGAGAGTCTTACAAGACACACGGGTTTTATTTGCAATTTCCCTGGCCTCTTACTTCCTGAGTACTACAGTGCATGAGGACACGGTGATTAAAGATGAAAACAATCATGGTAAAGCAGCAGTTTAAAAATTACTCCAGTCTGCTGATTAAATGAAAACTTCACCTTTTGGCAGACAAAGAGAATCCAAAACATTTTGGTTTAAAAGTGTTAAAAGGAATGTGAAAATCAGGAAGCATACATGCCCCTTTTCATTTTCAGACTACCAGGAGTGAGTCAGCACAGCAGGAAAGCATCCTGTGTCCCTCTTTAAACGATGGATAAGCAGTACTTACACACACAACAAAACTGATGGACAGTACATTACTACAATGATCTTAGATTAATTTCCATTTATTGTTAATGCTAGCTGAGGCCAATCTTCTCTAAATGCCATGAAACACTTCAAAACATTTTGGTGTTAACTGAAGGTACTTGGCCAACATCATCTAGTCTTTGTCTGGGGCAAACATCCATTCCCTGAAAAAAAAGTGGAAAATAAACCACTAGTACTATATACTGTTTCTTTTCCTCTTCAATTTCCAT
Source organism: Corvus kubaryi (assembly GCF_017639235.1). Lineage (NCBI taxonomy): Eukaryota > Metazoa > Chordata > Aves > Passeriformes > Corvidae > Corvus > Corvus kubaryi. Next base: position 20,640,538 of record NW_024581137.1, on the reverse strand, counting down.
TTTCCAATACAGTGTAATATAAGTCTGTTTCAAGATTTCTGGGGAATATAAAAATAACCTAATGTAATCATACTTCGCTTTTGTACAGAGATCCAATTCCATCCTACCATCAGAATTCGAGGGGAACCAGAGCAGATGTGTGAGAACAGAAGAGAAATGAATGAAAATTGAGACAAATAGGAAAGAAAAATAAATAGCAAGAAGGAAAGCAAAAGAGAGAGGAACAAATCTGGAAGCACACTCTAACCTCCAATGCACAGTTCATATCCATTTTTGATCTGTCATGAAAAAACACAGCAGGGAATTTTTTTCAAGTTATGCAGGGTTGCACATGGCACAGGAAATTAGTGCTCAGTCCACAAAACCAAATGAATACAAGCAAGAAAATCTGAACTGAAAGAAAACCAGCAAGTTTAAATTATTATCAAAATTTATTTTTAAGATCTGTGTTTCTAAATTGCAGCAAGAAAGTATTGGGAAAAGCAGGTCTCAGCTCTCCTACACTGAAGCCAGCTTCCAGACTAAACAGGAATTTGTGTGTATTCTCCTTTTTATTGCAAAAGCTGTTTTACTAAAAAAGGCTATTTGGACTGTTATCAAAGGATGATGTGAAGGTTCAAGAAAGTTCAAAACAGATCAGACAATTTATGGTCGACAAGCCTATCAATGGCTAGTAAACATGATGATGCAATCCAGTGAAATTTCTGGTTTAGAAAATTCCCATATCCTCTGGCTGCCAGAAGTTAGGAAATCCTACACTTGTTCTATTTCTTCCAGTCTTTCTGCAAGCATCCTCTACTCATCAGCCAAAGGCAACTGGGGTAGGTGGGCTACTGGAGTAAACAAAACCAGTAGTTCATTCTTCTTATTCTCTGAAGAGATCATCAAGACCAGTCTTGTCATGGTGCCATCTGCAATGAATTTTTTAATGAGTCATGGCTCCAAATTTCATGATAGTGGACCTAGTTTGGATTTTCCAAAAATATATAGCAGAAGCAACTTCACATTAATAAACCAACATTAGTGCAAACAGAAGATGACAAATGACAAGCTTCAGTATCTTTTCCCTCGTACTGAATGGGGTGGTCAAGGAGCACACTAGTAAGGAGAGCCCATCAGGCAAGAAGAAATAGAGTTTAGCTGGCCTGCAGAAAAGCCTCTAGTTTGAAGTGGTTGTGACAGCACCAAAAGCTTGCCACACAGTTCCCTTTCAGCGGTGGACAAGGGACATCCCTTTTGAGAAGAATCAAATGAAGAGTGAATGCAGCTGGGAGAGAAGGTAAAGTGGGAAGATGTGTAGAGGTCCTGTTGAAAACAGATCCCTTGTCCCAAACCACAGTGGTTTCAGTTAAAAGATTAGGGCTTGGAAAGGCTCCTACAGTTGGAATAATTATAACTGGGTTACTCTGAGGCAAAGCTAAAATGCACTGGGGAGAGTCTTGATTTTGAAGGCCTGACAGAAGCAAGAGCTTTGCAAGTTCTCTCATTCCTAATCCAAGACCATATGGAGCTCAACTACCAGGTGGGTGGGTGTATTAATTGAGGGATCATGCAGCTCGTCCTATTCTTAATCAACTTGTTCTTCATAAGCCATCATTACTGTGGAAAAGACAGCAAGAAACATAGAGATGCTGGGAAACAAACTCCACCTTAAAGTAAAAATAACAAAATCTAGGAATTGAGATTCCACCTTTCTACCAAGTTCAGAACAGAAGGTAGAAGCCTGCTACCTCTGCTCTGGAGAAGACGAGGTCATCTACTCATTTCAGTAAGTAAAGACATGTAAAATAATGCACTATAATCTTCCCATTCATCCTCCACTCTTGCTTTAGCTGTATTTGGCTAAGATTTATTTTAGCAGGCCTAATATATGCAACAAATGAGATCACTTTACCATCTTCATCCTGAATCCATTCATAGCTGAATTTCTGGAGGAATTTGGAAATATGCACAGAGTTTTCATGGAAGTATTTTGGTTCCTAAGTTCTCTTGAGAGGCATGGAAGAGAAATATTACCCTGGTGCTAGCAGAAATGCTATAATGAATAGCAGTATCATTCTACTGGTTTAGAATGGGTTGCCATTTTTTGCCCCAAGTGTAGCACATAGTGTAGTATATATACCTGCTTGTTGTAATATGTAGTGCTGGTAGAGTTTCAACAGTCATATTTCACTAAATGCCAATTTAAACTCAATTTTCCTGACATACAATAGGAAAGCATCCTCCAAGTGTGATCATGGGCTTCATGTTGTGATATTTATGCTAATATTGTCTGCAAAAGAAGCAGTTCCTTCGCCTAGAAAACCTGATCTGCCAGGAATCCCAGAAGCTGCTTTGGAGGCCAGCTTGAAAAATCTCTCTGTAGGGAGGAAGAAGAAGGAAGGAACAGTCCTACTTTAGTCAAAACTCTGGCTTTTCAAGTGACCTTCAAGTGCTGCAGCAGAGTGGCAGTGTTACACGGTGTGCATAAAGCTTTGCAGAGAAATGCCTCAGTAAAAGCTCTTGCTTGACTTGTAAAGACAGCAAGTCATGGCATAGCTATGCATAGCATAGCATAGCAGTGCTATACTTTTTTTTTGGATACCTGGTCAGCTGAATCCCAATAACATTAAGATTAAAACTTAGTTAAGACCCAAATGCAATGAGAAGTAGTATGGAAACACCTACAGGTCCTTTCTGATGCACTCAGACCCACGGCTATGAACTCCTGGAACAAATCAGAAACTGGCACTACTGTAATAGCTGGGTATCTCATTTCTTTAGGATACACCTGAATGAGCAAAACATGAACAAACAAGCAATGGATGAGACAGATAAGTTGCTAATTCCAACATGCAGGAACCTCCTGCTTGTTAACTTATCCACCCTAGTCAGACCTCTGACTGTAGAAAAAACAATCCACCAAATCCATACTTGTGTACCAGGGAAATAAACAAATTATAAATGCACAGAGACAGGCTGAACCACTTGCATGTTGTTTTTAAATTATCTTTATGAAAACGAGAACTTGGGGAGGTGCTGGGATGATGAGAAACTGATGATGGCATACACTACTGGTTTCTCCTTCCTCCAGACATATCACTTCATTTCTTTAAATTCACTAGGTCTTCAGACACACCAAGAGCAGTTACTTATTCTTTCTAAAGACTTTTAGAAAGCTGCTACTTAAACTTTGAGCACTTTGAAAAGGAAATAAACATTTCAGGAAATCTTACCTGTTTAAACCACTTTTTAATAGTCTAATGTTTTTTTAAAAACAACAATTTGAATTTTGCCAAAATTACATTACAAACCAGAATTAAAGCGCTTCCCCACCCTGACTATAGAATTCCTGAAATAACATAATAATAATCTGAAGAGAGGAAAGTCTCTCAAAAAAAAAGTGGATTTACTGTTCATTATAGTACTGTTTTTCATCATTCAACATTGAAAATGTCCATTAATAAAATAGAATTCATTTGTTTTATAGCAATTCTGGTGCAAAATCTTCTTTTTGGAACTCTAATTGATCCTCCAAATGAGCTTTATTAATCACTGATGGAAAACTGGCAAAATCCTACCCCATACTTTGGCAACATTTCAAAATGTCCAATTAGGTCAAATCAAGAAAGTCCCAGAAACCAATTACAGCAGCACTTTTAAGCCAAAAAAATCTCATTGTATTCTGGAACAACTGCAACATTATAGAAAAAAAACCCCAAACCAAAAACTAAAATCCCTCAGTGTTGCTCTGGTTATGCACCTGAATCACCACCCCCATAGAAACGTGCCAAACAGCCACTCCTTGAACTACATCAATTAATGATATTTGCTCAGAGATTTTATTTATCAGTGCCATAAATGTCACCAAGCAGTTCACCACAAGGAACAGTGCCAGGCAGCTCCTTAATCTGTCAAGCAAACACTTGCTCCCCTTCAGCATTTTTATGTACATCTCGTCTCCTGGCCTCTAATTGCAGGTGTATACACTGTCTCCACTTTTTTTATGAGTTTCATGTGTTCTGTATCTCACCTGCATTTTTGTACATTAACAACTATGTTGACAATGTGATAAAAATAATCTTGGCGGCAAGAACAATAGCGACCTTTATCTAACTTCTCAAGAATGCGGTCTTTGCTTCGGCGGAGCTTCTGCACGTACAGCCCGATGGTGCTGGTGGGCTGTTTGAGGTGTGTTTTGCTGCCAATCCTAATCCCACCACCCACCGTTAAGAATTAATTAGGATTTGAAGATGCCAGAGGGAGGCAAAACAAGCAAAAATAGCATTTTAATTAACTGCAAACAATAATTAAGATTTCGCATTATGTTCAGCATCTGTACGTTTCTGGACTTCTTGCAGTGACTCTGAACCTAATGAGATCATCCATCTAAATCCCAGAGGACTGGACAGATCTCAGATCCTAAGTACATCTCCTATAATATCTCAAAACAGTAAATAACTCATTCATCCTTATTGTGAAGACCAATAATTAAAAATTTCAAAAAAAAAATCACTTTAAAATAATTGAAATCCATATAACCTGGCCAGACTAAAGGAGAACAAAATGTGCACACAGATAGTAAATAGAGTCTGCGCTTCCAATTCCAGATGTATGCCTGTTCTGCCATTTCATGACACAGTGGTCCCTACTTTACCATACTTAGTTATTTAGTTGGTTAATCTTTTATTTATTTATTTATTTATTTACAGTCCCCTTTTACTTTTTTATTAACCTGTCATTATCCGAACAAAGTTAGGAAGGCAGTGTTATATGACATATTTTTGCCAAAGTCATAAAAGTTATTTGCAACATTTTCCATTCCAATGCTCTTTTACTTACAATGTTGAGACACAGAACCCTCTAAATGTCCTCCTATGTATTTTAGTTACTCAGTTTTCTTTGTCATTTGATTTTCAGCTGGCTAGTTTACAAATGGGATCTCAGCAGTTCACCTCAACATGACGTATTACATTCCCTCGACTCGTGCCTGATGCAGTTACCTGTCATTCAGAAATCAAGCCTCTTAACAAAAATCTCCTTACCTTCACCAGGGGGACAGGAAAAATTCCTGCAGTTTTACTTTACCATGATCTTGATCAAGGTTAACCACCAGGACCTAGTCATACAGAAGAAAGTCAAGGGTTTCTCTTGTGCCTGTCTCTAGAAACCTAAAGGAAAATGCCTCTCTGGAGTAACCATGTGGCTTTTGGGTTCTGTTCTTTTCCAAAAACGGCTAGACCCAACCTCTTAACATATATTAACTACAGCTAAAACCTTAATTCACCAAGGAAGATAGCAGAACTCATCGTACCATTTACATAATGCAGCCCCAATATCTCATTTGAATTATAGCCACTATATGGCAGACAAGTGCAACATTTTAGCTAATATGTTGAAAGCTTTGTGTGGATCTTTTTCCTCCTCCGTTACTGGCTTATTAATCCATTGATATGAAAAGCAGGAAATATGTGGAAGATCCTGCATATCTCTAGCTGTCTTTCAGCCTAAGTTCCATAGGTTCCTCAGGTTTCATAGGTTCCATGTGTTCTCCCTTACATTTTGCTGAACTTTTAGGGACAGGACTGATTAGGAATGATATTATTGTTTTTCCCTCTGCAGCACATTTTTTTGAAATGCAAATGGAATAACTGTAACAGAAGTATTAAGAACTTCATAAAAACAGTAAAAACAAACTGGTCCATATTCAGGAAGCCAAGGTCAGATCTAAGTGTAAACTTTATGTCAGGATGTATCCTAATGTAAGATATCTTTTGTTAGAATGACTGTCATTATTTATGACTGATTGCAAATGGGGCTGAATTGCTTTGTTGACCTGGAAAGGTCAGGAATTTTACTCTGTTTTTTCTCTAATTTTATTTATATAATGCCTTTTCTTTAGCTGTCTATACTCTTGTAAGTGCACCACTTTGTCACATTTGTCCTTCTACAAAAGCTTTCCTTCCTTTCTATTCATGGTTTGGTTTTTTTTTTTTTTCTGTTATGGTGTCAAACACCCCATTAAAAATGCTACATATCCTTTGGGTAGATGAAGAAATCAGTAGTTGCTCCCCTTCTTCACATAAAATGCTGGTTTGTCATGGCCTAGGAAGCCCAGCTTGGTACAGGATAGCTATTAGGCTGTTCCTGGTCTGCAGGACATCCTGTAACACAACATACCTCATAGCTGTGTACGTGCTGCTATACAAGAGTGGCTGAACCTCAGCCCTTATCACAGTTGCTCCTTCTAGTTGGTAATTCTTTCCAGCAAATCACCTCACAATCTTTTGTCTTTCTTTCAGGTGTATATAAAATCTGTATTTTCTGTAAGTACCTTTGGTTTTCAATGCCCCATAAGGGAATTCTGATTTTTCCTCCTTAACTTTCTTGGCCTTGCTTCTGACATCCCGCTGTCACGGCAGATACATCATCCTATATCAGCTGTTTTCCTGCTTAATCCTTTTTCTGGAAATGCAGCTCTTAGCACATTCAAGAATTTCTCAGGTTTCTCCAGAGTATCTTCATTTGCCAAGAAATTAAAACAGTAAGGTCTCAGGGTCTGGGGTTCTAGTTTTATCTGTCATACACATTGCAAAATTAGCTCACAATTCCCTAGGACAGCAGTGTGGCATCCCTCCCTTCCATATAAAAGTCTCCAGAAATGCTTGTAGCAGTTCAGCTATCTACTTATGCTTTGTTTCCCACTCTCTATCCCTAATCCTGTTCCACAATTTTTCTGCAAGCTATCTTTTTGTGTCTTACTTGGGTTGATCTCCAGATTGTGACAATATGTGTGATGAAAATTAACGTAATTTATCTCCTGCATTTCAGCTCTTTTCTGAGTAATACAATCCCACGTCCTTTTTGTTTGTTTCTCTTAAGCTAGTCTACTTACTCCAATATTACTTTCCAGAAATGTTTGTTTTACCTGGAGCACTTTGATTTCTTTTTAATAGGATATTTCCATCGTTATCAAAGACATTTCTTTTGATTCAACTTTTTTCCCTGGCCCTTTTTTTCTCAAAACTTTTTCATTGCAGCTTTTTCCATGAAAACAAAGTATTGTTGTATTAGCAGGTTCCCTTTCTTTCTTTTTGCCAGGCCTCATTTTTTAAGAGATTTCCTTTTTAAATCTGAGACAATACGTCTTTCTTCATTTCCCTAATAAATCCTGATACCATTTCCCAAGCCTTTTTCCCTAACAATGCCTTCTCATTTATTCTGTTCAAGTTTTATCTCAACTGCTCAGTATAAATTTATATTAGAATCCGTCTATTTTCAGTTTATGTTTATTGATTCAATGAGAAACGCCAACACCTTAAACTTTTGTAGCCAAGCATGCTGTTGTGCTTTCAATTCTTAAGCAAATCTTATCCCTTTTGGCAACTTTGCCTGCGTAGATTGACTACGAACTTTTTTTTTTAAATGATACATAGTATCTCTCTTTTTTCTTTTGCCACTGGTTTAGTGTCTCAGTACCCCGCAGTATTTTCTTTCGGGTATAGTTTCTGGGGGAAAGAAAAGTGGGAAAGAACTGTGATTTGATTATCGTATATGCTCTGCAAGTGGTTGCTTTTTGTTGAGGCTCTTTCTGCTTTTCACGGCCTCCTGACTGCCCCAGGGCACAACTGCTCCATGCTGCATGACCTAGCAGAGCGTCCTCCTGCGGCGGCAGGGGTATTTTGCCTTTGTTTTGGTGAGACAAAGCTCTACCCCTAATGGATGAAGACTGTGCTATGACAGAGGTGCAACACAGAGAGCCAGGACATGCACTCTCTTCTCCTCAGCTCTGCCACCTGTTGCTGCGGGACTTAAGTTACTCCATATTCCATTTTCCACATAATATTCTGTGTTAGTTTGTTTACATCACTCCCGTAGAAGCATTCCACGGAACACCCTATGCAACTCCATGGTTTTTTCCATGAGGGGTATTGACTTCACTCGAGTAGGAGGCCAGTAGCACACATTTAAAAAAGAAATACTGGTTCATGATCCTTTGTAGTCACAAGTACGATTAACAAACAGCCTTACTACATTTGCAGAGAGGTTCTTACAACTTGTCTCAATTTGTCAGCTGGTCACAGAGTGCAGTCTGGAATGACAACACACGGCCGCTGCCATCTGTGACCCGAACTCCCCAGGGTTTCCCAGCCATCTCCCATGCTGCCATCCCAGCTGAGCTCAACGCTCACGCATGCGCCGCGCGGGGAAAGCGCCCGAATTCCCTACGGAGCAGCCTGGCCCCTCCTGCGAGGTCTGTGCTGCTCCCAGGGGTGGGATGAACTCTGCAGAAGCAGCAAACACGACGTAGCCCTTCCTGGAGCCTATTTTCTTCCCTGTAACCAGTAAATACGTCTGGCAAAACACAGGGCCGGGGGACACTCAGCAGCTGACGCTGCCCTTGCAGCTCCAGCCCGGTCCTCGCCGGCGCGGGGAGCCCGGAAGGGGAGCCCCGGCAGGTCTGGGAAGGGGAGGGAGCGGCATTCCCCGGGCGGCGGCACACCGGGGCCTCCCCGCCCCGGCGGCAGGCCGGGCCCGGGCTACGGGGGCGGCCGGCGGCGCCGCTCCCGCCCGGCGCCTCTCCATCCCCGCCGGTGCGCGGCCGCCCCAGCCCAGCGCCGGCACCGGAGCGCGGCCCGGACCCCCGCCCGGCCCGCCTGCGGAACCCCCGCTCGGGCTTCCCGCCCCACACGCCGGCCCGGGGGAGCTCTCCCCGGCCCCGTCCCTTCGGCCGGCGGGGAGAGCGTGCGGGGCGGCCCCCGGGGGAGCGGGGAGGGACGCGGCGAGTCTCACCTGCCACAGGCGAGCGCCGAGCGGGAGGCGCCGGGGCGGCTGCGGCGCTTCCTGCGGCGGGAGGCGGGCGCTGTCCCCGAGTGACCCCGCGGGGGGGCGGCTGCGGGACGCGGGGCCGGGGGGGCCGGGGGGGCCGGGCAGGCGGGCGGGCGGCTCTCCTTGCGGAGGGAGGCGGCCGGGAGTGGAGCGGGGCGGGCGCGGACAGCGCCGGGGCCGAGCGGCGCGGCGGGCGTGGAGCTCTGCGGAGCTGCGCGCTGAGATGGCGCGGAGCGCTGGGTACGCCGGCTGGGACAGCGGAGGGTCCCGGAGCTCCTCACGCCTCTCCTGAGCGCTTCTGCCGGCTCGGCCGGGGACGGGAGCCGCAGCGTCTCTGTCGCTCGGCGGAGAGAGGCCCCACCGCCCCGCGCCGCGCCAGCTCTCCGCGGGAACGCTCCCTTTCTGCACCGCCAGAACTGCCGACGAATGAACGGAGTTAATTCCGGCGAGCTGGAGCGGTGCGGGCGGTGCTGTGGTTAGCAGCGAAGCGCCAAGGCAGCGCTCAGGGCTATCGCCGCTCGGCGCCGAGCCCCGCTCCGCAGAGCCGCCCAGCAGGACAGCAGCGGGTTGCGTAAGAGCGGCTGCTGTGCCCGGGCTCGTGGAGGTGGTTTTGGCCCTCGTGGATACTGGGCACCGTCTGTCTTCCAGATTGCGAAGAAGTTTGTTTGTTGTGGGGTGGTTTTTTTATTATTTTATATTTGTTTTTTAATTTTTTTCCTTCGCACTGCTGTTCACCAGTGGCCAGGTGTGGAGGTTGACCTAATGAGCTGCCGAAATAGACATCCATAGACAGGTTTTAAATGTCTTGCTTCTTTGTTTTTCACTTCTCTACCGGCAATTTTTACACGTGATAAGGTATAAAAGGAAAGAAAAAGACACAAGGACATAGTTTAGCTATCACAGTGCTGCCTTGCATTAGAAATGTAGAAATAAGATAAGCACCTACACGATTCCTACTAGGGGATACAATTAATTTGACTAGACAGCCTCATAATATCACAGCTGAGACAGGAGAGCAGTTCAAAGGCAGTAAAAGGATTAAAGCTCCATCCCAGTTAGTATTTAAGCTTCTTGAACACAGTTACTCTATAACGTGATTCTGCTCTGAAAATGGGATAGCACATGCTGTCTCAGTGCTTTCTGCATCATGTTTCTGCTCACCCTATATGTAGAAGATATTGCCAGTGAATTACAATCCTGCAAAGCCAGCTGGAATTTTCTTTCAAGTAATAGAATAATTATTTAAGTGCCGCGTAGTGAAATACATTAAAATGTAACTTCTGTACACAGTTCAATATCTTCAAGTCTTCACTGAAGAAGTGTACCTTTTACTAAAAACAAGTATAAATCCTCAAAATCCAGGTGAAACATGCTATGTATTTAAACAAACATGAATTTGGTGCTGAGTCCCGGCACCACACTGTTAGAGGGTCTCCGCATATCATGTTTGTGTATCTATCAAATTCAGAACTCACTGTAATGATCAGCTTTCTAGAAAATTTTCAATGTATTCTAGAGACCCAAAGAAGGACGATTCATACTCTGGAGGAGAAAAAAAGTACGTACTTTAAAATATCTAAGGGTTATGAACTGAATTACCTTTATTCATTTTTATACAAACTTAGAGATTTTCAGCTAGCAAGGATACATCAGGTGTCGCATTAGTCCAGTTGCGCTGTGTAGAAGGAGTTCTATAGGCTAGGACTGTAAAAAGCCAACAAAAGATGCTGTTCCCCGCTTTTTTAATGAGGGAAGGCGAGGGGAGTGATGACAATAAAATCAAAAATCAATGATGAAGGAGCAAGGTGAAGGCAAGTAAGGACATAAACTTCACCTTAACACAGCAGGTCAAGGGAAGAAGCTGGATGTTTGATAGGGCTGTTGTAGACAGCAGCACAAGGAGGGACAGTGACCATCAGGAAAGAAGAGTGTCTTCAAGACCTTTCCTGAGACACATTTTAAGTTTCTGGGTTTTTTATGTGGAATCCCTGTAGTTCCATCCAGCAGCAAAAGAATGGATATAAACTATACAGCATTTTACTATTGATGTGGATTTATTTCTCTCTTTTCTAAAAGACCAGATAGGAAGACACAACTGGCGGGGAGCTGAGAAGAAGCATTTTAGAGTAAACAAGGCCTAGTGTAATGAAAAACAGTATCTGGAGTAGGGTCTGCAGCTTTGCTATTCATGCTTCCTACTAGACTGTCACACTATTTTCTATAATGATGATTTTTTTTTTAAGTATACAAATAAAAATTACCAGAATTGTCTTTCTGTACTTGCTTACAAAAAAGGCATATGTTCTCCGGCAGATTTTGCCCTTAAAATTTTGAGTAGGGAGGATCTACTGGGAAAACACCCAAGCAGACACTGCGATGAGATGAAGCAGCCGCTTGATACACGCAGGCACTGTCTGAGTTTATTTGAGCCATTGCAGTGCTTTTACCCTTCCATCCAGCACACAGTAGCACCTGCTTTGCTGTGTCATACAGACTCAAAGGAATTCACAAACACCCTCAGTTTTCATGACTTGATGCTCACAGAAGCCCATGTAAAAGACAGATACTTTCTGAGATGGTGGTTGTTCCTCAGTTTGGGAGCAGCCACCCAGAGCTTCCTCCTGCTCTGGGAGGGGGGCAAGGGGAGGTTGGCCACAGCTCTCCTTGGTGGGGGCAGCCAGGAGCCTCCTGGCAGCGGTAGGGACTCCTTCAGAGTGTTCAGCAGAAGGTGTCCTTTTACCTCTCCTTTTTTGCTTTCACTTCTGCATGTATTTTTACCCAGTGCATTCTTCATGTTTATTACCAACACATATCCCAGATACAGCTACCTGTCTTTTTTTTTTTATCTTTTTGTTGTTATTGTTGATATCTGATAATAGATACCGTTAAGTCTTGGAAAATGTTAAATTTTGGAAAATTTGTTAGAAATTCACTCAATTTAAAAATTACTATTTTTCTAAGTTTAAGTTCTCTGAGTGTTTTATCAGGGTTCTTAGATGACTGCCTATACTTCTGGTAGATTTCCAGCTTTCCCATCCATCTGTTCAGTTGAAAATAACATGAATTGAATATTCAGCTTGTTCTTTAAGTTGTAGATTTTCAAGGACTGACTCTTCTTTAAGCAGATAAATGCAGCTGCTGCCTTGCCAATTTGTGACATGATTTCATTCTGGATATCCCCACTGGTTTGCATATTACTGCCAAGGTATTGAGACTGACTCATCTCTTGCACTCTTTTGCATTCTGTAGCAATGCTTGAATTTTAGGTTTCTTGTTGGAATTATTTTTTGCATATTACTGTTGTTAACCCTATGTTTACTGTCATGCTCAGTAGTCTTTAAGCTCACCTTTCCAGATGGTTTTAAATGTCTGAGTGGATACTGAAGATCTAAGTAAAATTTTAGCACATTAGTATTGAGCCATTTAATGTCTAGTAGTCTGGCTGCTTAAACCTTCCTGATAGTGAATCAGTAGCAACCCCAAAACATTTAATACTTTACTCTGTCATTTCTTGTTGATGTGCATTAATATGATGTTTCATATTAAAAACTCTGGCATCTCTTTGTTCAATACAACCTTCTTCAATGTTAATCATCAAGCAGAATGTTTTAACTCATTTCATTTGTGCTTTATCTGTGCATGCTGCACCTGGATATAAAGCTGTATTGATACTAATTTCTTTCCTTGATATAACACATTTCATCAACATCAACAAAGTAGAACAGAGAATATAAAATGCTTCTTTGAAATGTGTGGGGTTTATATCAGTGATTTTTTTGCTATTCAGTTTTACTCTGATGATTGTTTTTAGAATGTGCTGATACACACTCTGGGAAGTTAAAGTAACAACAAATAATAGAAACATTATGCATGACAGAAAAAATTATGCGTGAACAAGGGCAAATGCCCTTTCTACACTAGCAAAAAAATTAAGCCAGTGTTTATATGGAAAAAGATGCATTCTAGCTTGCTAGGTCACCAGTCACAGCTGGGACTGCCACGCAGTGTATACTGGAGCTAGGAGTAAACTAGTTATCTCTAAGCCAGCAATGATCCTGTGAGGGAAATATCTAATAAAGTTCACCTGGACCAGTTTCTGCCATGAGCTTTGCCTCAGACACCTCACCATACGAAAAGATTTATCCACCAAGAAGAAATAAAGGAAGAGACAAATTTTGTGCGGGTCACTTAATGGACTCTTCTGATATTGTTACTCAGGGAACATAGGCTTAAGAGTTGAAAAAATTTGGAAAGGGATAAGCCCTCAGCTGTGCAGTGGCTCTCATCCAGAAAAGGTGAGCTGCCTGGACAGCTCCTGTCCTCACAAAGCTCCACCTTGGCCATTGCTTCTGTCTTCAGCCTAATAAGTCTCCCTCTTACCTTTCTAGTTACCTCTTTCTCTTCATGTGATATCCAATGAAATCTGCAGGAAGTGATATTAAGAGACTAACTAAACCCCTAAGTGATCTGGTTTTTGGCACCTCTAGGAGAGCATGGCTGTTCATGTGTCAAAATATGGACTTCAGATAGTAAAGAAATGTGGGTTTGTGATGTTTCCAGTAGGAACATATAAAGCAATTTAATTACTTCTTTCTGATCCAAAGCACACTGAAAATTTCCATTGCTGTCGTTGTGTTAGGGGGCCTCATTGGTTTAAAATCAATATTAGGCATGTGGTGGTTGAAATGGCAATTTTATTCATTAATTCTTCTGTAGTAATATGCTGCCATACATGTTCTGAGTGCCCACATGGCAGAAGTCCATATGGCATCCCCTTTTAAGCAAATTATATATAGATATATTTCTTCTTATAAAACCCTGCAGGAACAGTAAGGAGGAAAGCCTTTCAGCAGAAACTAATTCTAAGCTCCACGGTTTTGCTAGTGGGTATGGAATCCATTTCCCTTAAGAGAAGACATCATTTGTTCATTCACACTGAGGTCCAGTGGGGAACAGAGTCCTCTGTAACAGGAAGACAGAGGCAAAGCACAGCAACTCCTTGTGTTTGAGTCTATTTTTTGCCCATGTTAAATGACCCATGTAATGAGTAAAGAATTGTTTAAATCAAGTAGTACACAAGCAGGTTAGGTCAATAACTACTGATAGCTGGCAGTCTGAACTGGTGATGAACAAAATTGGTGCTGTCATTTGACAACTCTTTTAAAACCATTGCAGCCACAAAAGTACTTCCTAGAACAAATAAATTCCTTTGCTACATGATGATTAACACTTTAAAGACCCAGAGAGACTTAGTGTGTTTTTTTAAGAGCCCAAATGACTCTTGGGTTGGCCAATGGATCACTGACGGCAAATACAAGATTCTAGCAGTAGCACTTCAAGATTATTTTTTAAAAAACAGAAACAAAAACCAACAACCAACTATTGAGGCTTCTTGAGATGTACTTTTGACCAACCTAGAATACACTTGAGTGCATTCTTTTGTCCTGCCTCTCCTACTTACTGCACTAATTTGCTGTGAGCTTTTAAATTACCTTGCAGACTCCACAAGGTGAGAGCTATGGCTGGGTTTGCATCACACCTAGCCCAGAAGCATACACTTAGACCTGGAAAACGACATTTTTAGAGTGAAAAAGAATTTTAAAAGTGAGAAATGTGACTACTCAAATCTTTCAAACTATGATACAAAAAGGATGGCTGTCCTGACTACTGTTTGCAGTCACAGTCCAGCAGCCCCTGTGTTTTGAAAGATGTCTCGTAAGCAGACAACAAGGGACACGGTGACACCCCTCTTATTCAATGGGAATGTGGTCTCTTTAGGTAGGACACCAAGGTGGTCTCTGTGTGCAAGAGAGAACCAGGAGAAGAAAAAGCTTAGCTATACCACCCCATGTCTTTATGTCTTTTCGGAATCTTCTGGCTTGGGTCACCTCTCACAGAGTGTTATTTCTTGACAAATCTTACCTTTTTTTTTGTTACTATTTTTATAGGCTCCATGGACAATTAGTAAATGTTTCCATGGCAATCATCGACAGCTTCTCATGGATGAAGATAGAATTTAGCATTCATAGACAAAGACTCCACTCTTCCTTTCTGGTTTCAAAGTATTTTTAAGGCTAACCAAAGAGGATCATGTAGGAGTGTGCTCTGTTACAGTAACAATACCACTGTGAGGATATTTTGGGAGGTCCAAGTTAAAAGTAGTCTATTAATATCTTAAGCATCCATGTTAAAACCACATTCAGAGAAGATTAGACTGTATGCAAATCACTGGGTTTTCTGCTGGAGAGAGGGAAATGTCTTATGTTCTTCTTTCCTCAACTGAAACTGCAACCAGAATAAAGTCAAGGCTCCCCTGCCCTTATAGAGCACCCAGTTCTCACTGGCCCCTGATGTCTTCTGGAACCAAATAAAATCTGTGACAAGGTAACCTAACAAGGGACAAAAGTACACCAGCAAGTTATCTTAAGGTCAGAGACACTGTGAAACTATAAATTTAATTAGCTCAGTTGTTCCAGAAGAAAACCTTGAACTGTTCATATTCTAGGATAGGAAGGCTGACACTTGTCTAACAAGAAAAACTAACACCTCACAAGGTAGAATGTGTCTGTGCCAAGACCAGTGCTCTACTGGTATAGACATCTGGAATGTGGAAAAAACCCCACCTCTGCCCTCCAAAATAGGGTTAAATTTTGTAGCTTTGAAGAGGACTAGCAGTGTGAACCATGGTACAGGTATGGATGGACTCAATTAGTGTAAGAGTCAGCCATTTCATTTATTTATTGCATTTCAGACAGACAACATGCAGTGAGACACTGTGCAGATATACTTAGTTCTCACTTTTGAAGTGCACTCGAACAGTCCACAGGATATGTCTTGGAAAAGAGAACTGCAGAAACAAACAAGCAAAGGAGAAGCATGTCAGGTTACTTAACAAGTGTCAAAAAGAAAAAGCCTGGTCATCCCTCTTCCACAGGAAAGTCACTCAATAAGAGCATCCCTTTGTGAGGTGGAGAAAAGGAGGAATTGCTGACACTCACTGCAAAGTGAAAATCTGACTGCCTAATCATAATAAGCCATCCAAAACTCAGAATTTTAACTGAAGTGTCAATCATATTAATAAATTACTTGACTATTTTTGTCTAAAAGTATAAGGTTTGGTTAGAAGCTTACCTTTCTAACCATCTTAATAACTTAGCTTTCTTTTTTTCATTTCTTGTAAATAAGAGAGAACTTTTTGCAACTACTGTATATTATAAATAGTCCTCCTTGACTGCCCTGCCAATATTCAGCATATAATCAGAAGGGAAACATAAATTATTTCTGAACTCGCGGTATGGCATGTTTTCCAGAACTACTGCATTTTTTACAATTCAGCAGGCTCTGCAAACATGCAAGAGTCTTATTTTGTCTCCCATGTCATGGGTGAGTTAAACCTTTATGTAAAAGCAGCTCATACTGGTTCCATAGGCCCCAGTGTTGGCTGTTCAGGAAAGCTGAAGCACAGCAATATGTGTATCTTACCAGCAGCGACGTGGCAGAGACTGGTGTTCTAAAAACACGGATTTTGTTTATTCTTAAAAGTGACTTAAACACAGATGAATCATGCCACGCTTTTTAAAAATAGGATTTTTTTTTCTCTTTGATAGAATGACTTTTTATTAAGGTTGCAAAACTGGTGAAACCACTTCTTCTTATAGGAATTGCTGCAGTGCACAGACTGCTGTGTAATCATGAGCACCCACCTGGAGCTTTCCAGCAAAAAACTGAAGAGACTTAAATTTGGTTGCACAGGCTGTTTGGCTTCTTAGACCAGTTTGTTTCCTCGCTCAGAGCTGAGTATTAGAACTAGGTCTTTATATACATGTATACATATTTATATTCCTTTGAAAAAGCACATAAAACTTCCTAAAATACACTAAATATATACACATATATATATATATATTTGTGTTTTCCATGAAAAGCAAATATGTTCCATCTTCTTCCCAAAGCAGCTTACCTAGTTTACAGGTGGACCTCTATATTGAGGGGGACTCAATGTTCTAGAAATAGAAATGAATGGATGTTGTAGGAAATTTACTGGGGAGCAGAATATTAGCCCTCTACCAGCATGTTAAAATAAAGCTGTGTACCTACTCCCCAGCATCCTCCCATGTGTGTACTGGAAAGTCTCCCTTGAAAGATAAGTCTTCAAACCTGCATCAGTGCCAGCCCAGTTTACAGTAGGAGATACCTGTAGTTCTCTTGAGGTGACACCAAATGGCAACACAGTGAAGGGTAGTGGCATGAGACTGAGCACCAAGGGACTGCAGTAATATTACTAGGACTGCCACCACCTTCCTCAGTGTCCTTACACAGGCTTTTAATTCCCTCTGCTCCTTGTTTTCCTTGAGAAAGAAAGGGAAACCATGTAAAAGCAACATATAAAACCCAATAAATACTACCGATTTAATAAATGTAGGTTCATTTTCAGTCTGGTGGTAGAATCTAATATGCAGATAAGTCAGTGAATTAAGAGAGCAACCAAATGCACTGCATTATTTGCACAGCACGGACAGCTGAAACAATTTGAATTTTTGGAAGTTAACCCTACTTATAATATTACATAGTGGTGAGGAACCAAGGTAAAGTCAGCTCTGGCATCTATTACCTTACTAGACAATAAACAAACAAAGCCTTGAAAACAATCTTCTAAACACTTTAAAACAAAATACACAGAAACAGTCATAGAACATCTGAACAGGGTGGAAACAAAAGAAATTACGTAATAATTTCAACACATAGTTCTCAAATTAGGTCTGCATGACATGTTACTGTGGTTTTTTCACAGTAATAAACAAAGGTTAATACTGACAAGAGATGCTTTTCCTCCATACTCAAATTTGTATAACAATCTACTGTTGCTGCATTTCCAAATCATTAAGAGTATTACTGAGAAGACTGCTATAGAAAAAAGAGAGAAAGACCAAAGGAATAGTATTATTTCTATGCTATGCCATTTTGGAGGCAGCTTTTATAATTGTGACTAAGGATACAAACAATTTAGCAGTTTCCACCATTCAATTCCTTCAGCTGATGTTTATTCTAAATAAATAATTCTTTGGTGTCTGTGTGTGTTTTCTTCTCAAGTGTGGGCTAAACAGAGGCGTAGTGAAAAAAATAGCTGCCACATTGACTGCAACAGGCTTGAATTTCACCCGAGTGATCTTAACCCAAGTGTGCATCTCTCTGTCTGTAAAAGCACTGCTGAAATTCCAGTTCCTTCATTTAATATTACAAGCAGAAATGTAGATAGTGGGTTAAATTTCAACCCCACTGAAGTTAGCAGCAAGCCTCCTGCTAGCTTCACTTACATGTACAAAACACAAACATATGGCTGAATTAGGAACAGAGGAAAATAAGGAGGAACAGAGGAAATGCTGTCACTGACTGAAAGCAGAGTGGGTGGGCAGCACCCAACCTTGTCCATACAGGTTTCCATTAAAATTTTCTGATGGACTGGAAGAGCTATTCCTTCTTCCACCAAAAGCAATGGTTTGTATGTAACAGAGATAGCAATTACTAGCTGCCAACATGTCAACAGAATAAGGAGTTGGAACAGCTGAAGGATACTCAGGCAGGTACTGAAGGCTGTGAGAGACTATAAGAAGGTGAGGTGGAGAAAACCTGTGGGGTTCCTGCCTGGAATGAGAAAAGCTCAGAATGACAAAGCTCAGCTGATTTCCGTGTTGCTCTATCTGCCCACTGCAGCAATGGCATTATCCATAAACCTGCCCACAGTTTTGACAGTTATGAGAGGAGCAGCCTCTTCTTCTTCTGCAGGCTTGTAAGACACACAAATATGCTATAAGAAGTCCAGTTAGAGAAATGGGTAGATAGTTTTTTAATATTGCTATTTTTAGATTATATAAGAGCTAGGGCTTCTTGGGACTCTTATTTTAAACAAATGGTAGATTGCTTCTTTCTCTTGCATGCATAAAGCTGTGTCATGACGGAAAAATAAACTCATGGTTGAGAGATTTCTTGAACTCCTGTATGGTGGTTAATTTTTCAACAGTTCTTTTAATGGCTTTGAGAGCATAATACAGCAGAATCCACAAAGAGTCAACTCTTACTGTCAGTTCTTCATATTGTTGAAGAAAATCCCATCTATCTTCCAATGTTTTAATTTTTAGCTATGTTATCTCCCCATCTCTCTCTGGTCAGCTTTTGATGAATTGCAAATTTTGAATCTGTTTTTTGAAACAGTCTACAAAAGCATGGCTTTTTTAACCATGTTTGCATAACTCTCCATCTGACTAACCTGCTAAATTCCTTGTCCCAAAAGACATACAGAAATGGCCCATTTTCAGTGGTGTGCCAACTGTATACTTAAGGACTGCATAAATTTGCCTGACAAACCACAAACAATCCCTGAACTGCCTCTTGATAACCCCTGGATTTTTTTATTGTGTTGGAGTGAAGCTTTTTTTTCCTTTGTCTCCCAGAGCAATGGAAAAAAAAAAAAAAAAAAGTAATTGAGATAGATTGGAAGGCTTGGTGTCTTAGGATTTAAAATCCAAAAACCAGCTCAGTTACATGTGGTGGATCATTTTTGGTTTATGATGGGCTATGGATGACAATAAAGTTTTTATACTGTTCCCAGTGGCCAGCTATTCATATCCCAGACCCACCAGTGTATCTGAATTACTAGCATGCTTTTTGGCAACCAGGGAAGAAAGACTGCAGGCTGAATGGATGCCAAGATGGATGTATAACGTGGGCCAGTTCTCCGGGAAAAGTCTGCTCCAACCTCGCTGAGTGGACCAGACATTCAGCAGTGCAATTTGAGGAGCTGCAAGGGGGTGAGGGGGAGACTGCCTGTGCCTTAAGCAGAGCTTCCCTTTGCTTTCAGAGGCAGGGCAGATTCCTACATGATCCTGCAAAAGTTTGACCATTATTGCTGCAGCCTTGGTCCATGTGTGTTCATGTTATTTGTTTGCCTGGAGGCTTGGCAGTTTATTTTGACTCCTGCTAGCTCTGCATAGACCAGAGGAAGTGAAATGTTTTCTGTTATTTCTCTTGTGCAGTGTCAGAATCCATTGTATGTGTGCAAAGCTACTGAAGACAATCTGATTGCCAACTGTTTCTGGTGGCGGAACTGGCCTGCTCATTGCAACACACTGGAAAAACAAGAGAAAGAATCCAAAATGACATTCAGCTTCTTAGCAAGTTGATAGAGCCAAGTATTGGCAAGTTAATACATTAGGACTGAAAAGGGAGATAGCTTTCCTTTCCACTTGTAAATTTGATATATTTTGTCTGGAATAAATTAGAACAATATAAAAATATAACTTGGTTGCATCATTTTTCTAGCATCATCTTTTTTTGGAAAATAGATTTGTAATTTAAGGTGCTTTGTAGCGTCTGGGAGCACCAGGAGCTTGCCAGTTCACCATAGTTCACCATCGGGTTGCTTCACCACAACCACAAGCTGAGGACTACCAAGTCTTGTTGATCAGGTTACCTTTTGAAGCTTTATTTATTAATCTCATTATGCAGACCTGTGAGAACGTGGTGGGAGAAGATTTAGATGGGGAGGAAGCTTTTATCTGTGTAGTAAATACAAATAAGAAGATAACATTAAGCCTCTCAGTGGGTCCTGCTGGGCGGGAGGGACGCTGCACCACCCCTCATCAGAAGCGCAGGCTATGGCTGTTCTTGTGAATAAAAGCTTTGTGTTCAAAGAAAAGCTGTATTTAAAACCAACTAGTCTGACCTAAACAAATTATTTTACTAAATTGAGTTGTTTTGTCCTTTGTATTCTGAGGGAAATGGATCCACAGTGACTGGTTTTCATAAAACTGTTTCTCAATTGAAAAAAAAGTGTAATTCCAAAAATGTTATGATTTCATCATCTTCCCCACTAGAGTACTCTTCCGGACACTGGATCCTTCAGTCTGCCAGCAGATCAGTGAGCTGGACAACTACTGGACAATGACCCAAAGGAGAAATTTAACTGAGTTAATAAAGACAGTGACTGAGAGGTTCTGGCAATAATTTATCTGGAAAGAATGAATTAATGGAAATACAAACTACGCCATCAAGTCTCCTGACACTAGTTTTCCAGTGAGAAGATATCAGAATGATATCAGATAGACGACAAAAAGTAAATTAAAACTTCAGAACTTTAAAGTTCTTTGAAACGAATATTTCCTATACAGATTAAATCTCTTGGGTTTAATGAATTTAACAGTGAAGAAGGAGGGTCATTCTTTTTAATGAGTTTTAAAACATAACAGACTCAGGAACAGACTATGTAAGGGTAATTATTACAATAGGAAACATCAGAGGACATTTTGTAGCAGAAAGAAATTTACTGGTCAGAGTCAAGCTCGAAACCACCCTCCCCCCCCCCGCCCCCCAAAAACCCCAATTCAGTTTCTGTTCCATAATGGGAACACGATTAAAGAGATGAAATGCTACAATGTATTATTGCATGTCCTCCTTCAAAGCTTTTGTGCATCCAGTACTGGGCGTCTTGGAAAAAATACTTCAGTTGCCTGTTAAATGTTTCAGGAGGGCTTTTCATTGCTTTACTTTTTCATTTGTAGGGGGGTTGTGAGGTTTCTTTCTTTTGCTTTGAAAGCTTTGAAAAGTTTGGGGGCATACTGGAACTTTGCCTGCAGGAGCAGACTGATGTCTGTACACAATGGCCATAACCTGTACTGGTTTCAGGAGGCTGGTAGCCAGGGCGACTACTGAATTCTGTTCCTGTGTGTATCAGACAGCACAGGAAAGGGATGAAAGATTCCCTGGTAGCTTGGTGTCATCTCTTTAGCAGATTAACTGGCTTGGTGCCATTGCATCAGGACTGTGGGCAGTTCCATGCTTATCCTTGGAACACAGACCTGTCTGGTCTACACAGAGACAGTATGGACACACAGCTCCCAGCAGAGATGTGCATAAGAGCATTGGCTCCAGGGAGACAGTTCTAAAATAAGGTGCCACTTAAACTTAGCAAAAGTAGCAGATTATGGACTTTTGTCCCTTCCCTGGATAATCTAGGGCAGGTTTGGCCAGCAAATTCTGTATGACATAAATTGTAAGAAGTGAGAGCCCTCACACACTTGAACTGCAACGTGGCTGTAGAATCAGACACTACGTACTACCAAAGGGCTGAACACTTCCACAACTCCCCAGTTATTCATGGGAGAAGGCATCAAAATTGGATTAGAGTCAGGCTGTGTTCCTCACTTCCATCAGAAGCTTTGCTGTACAAGGGATTCTTGCAATGGGCTTTATCTCCTAAAAAATAGTACAAATAGGATTTGCCTCTGTCTTTTTCAGAGCTAGTACTAAATTTGCAAATTAAGAGAAAGGCAATGGTAATTGCTGACAATTCTTTTAATTTGGTCACACTGTTTATATCTGCTCAGACATATATTTATTTATGTTTTACACATCAGAGCAGATGAAAAGAAAATGCATGAATAAACCAACAATCAAAGAAACTTCAGGAAAATATTTCAATACATTCTATTTTCCTTTGTGAATTTTATAAAATGAATCTGTCCTAAGCTTAAGCCTATCAAGTGCTTTAGAATTGTTTTCTACATTATTTTATCTTTCCTGTTTCTGAAGCAAGAAATTTTTGTGACACTCTGCAGTGAGTCTGTGCCTAGGGACACAAAGAATGACTTGGAAACTATCCAAAACAAGACCTCCTTCCACAAGAGATGGGTCACTATTAATTATAAATTCCTTTTGTCATACAATGACTTAGCAAGGGCTATGATAGTTATTGTCTATGTCATGCTACATTTGTGTTATTCCTACATTTTAGAACAGGACAGGTTGCAGAAATCATGTGCTCAAATTCATTAAATAGCAAACTTTTATTCTGATATTTTCCTACATTTACCGCTATGAGTGTTTAAATCTTAAGGGCATCTGATTTCCCAGAAGCACAATTCATTTGGCAGATCTAACAACCAAAAAGTGTAAGATTTCACCAGACCTTGTAATTTTGTTTGTGAGACTTGGCAGGGAAGCTTCATGCACTGAATCTGGTGTGTATCGGTTATTCCACTTTAATAATTAAGTCCTAATATGACAGAAGAGAAATAAAAAAGTTTTAAAGAACAAACGCAAATCAAGGCATTAACCAAGGAAGACCGTGATGGATTTGTCAGGGGGTTTATAGCCTTCTTCGTACTTCCCCTCACAAAAATCCATTTTAGATTGTTCACAGAGGGACCAGCCTCCACAGCTTCCCCAGGCAGCAGCTTGGGCCTCTTCACAGCTATCCTACTGCCCTGAGGGATAACCCCTGGACACTAAGGTTTGAGGAGCTGAGGAAAATCGCTTACTGCTTTTCTCTAATAGAAAAGAAAAATATGTCACAGCTTTGTTTGGTTGTGGCTTTTTTCCTCATTTATTAAAAGAGCCAGTAGGTCTTATACTGACACCCATATTCATGGGAGCTTTGCCTAAATAAAGTTTAAATATTGGCAAGTAGTTCAGTCTTAGAGAAGGACAGCAAAACATACTTTGTTGGGGGAAAAAAGTAAAATAAACTTTTATCAGTATCATGGTGAGCTCATCTCTGTCTGAGGGGAATTAAAAATTATTCTGCTGATTTAAATAGAAGCGGGATCAGGTCCTTTTTATCAGGGACTGATTCACAGCCTAGGAAAAAAACAACTAGAGAATCTTATTAATATTTTAAGATTTCTGCTGAAATATGTACCTATGAATAAAATGAGATGTTTCAGTGTAGAAGGAACTCATTACCTAAATTAAAAATAGATGGATCACTTATAAATGAAAAAGTAAATATAAGGTAATCAAATTATTACATAATAAAATCCTGCAAGGAATACTTGAGCACCAAAGAATGCATTTCATACAACGTGACTTGGCAGCAGCATGAGAATTTAAAGAAGCTGGGGAAAGGAGAGAGATGCATTTCTCACACAACACTGTGTCTGAAACGCAGAGTTTGGGTTCTCCAGTCACCCAGACCAGAGGTGGAACTCAGGAGCAGAGTAGAACTTTTCCATTTGGTGAACCTCCATTCTGTTTCCACAGAAACCTGGGGCCTGAGGCCACGAACCACATGGCTGCACGTAGGCAGCTTTTCTGAAAACTGGTCATGGATTTATCTACCTGACCCCAGGAGACAGAAAACTTTCAACCAGTATATAACCAGATAAGAGAGGATCCTAAAATTCTTTTTTGATTCACTGACTACTGTGAATCATCCTCCATGGATGTCAAGGACTGATTCATCTCTCCACATAATGGAAAAAGTAAAATGACACTCCAGAAAAACAGACAAATTTGGACTTGATGTCCACGTTTGGACTGAGATGGACTTGATGACCTTAAGGGTCTTCTTCAGCCTAAATTATTCCATCATTCTATGATTCTGTTCTGAGGGATTTCCCCAATAATGTAGTGTTAGATTGCTTTGTAAAAACTAACGTCAAACCACCATCAGCAAGAAATTTGTGAAATTTCATTTCAGATGTTCCTATGGAGGCAAGCACAGAATTTCTTTCTTGCGGGAAAATGTAATTTTGGTTCAGGGACTTTAAATACAGAAACACATGGATTAGTAGAGGGTTCAATCACACAGATAACAACCTATCGTTTCAGTATTTACAAACTCTTCTAGCAAAGCTGAGTAACATGGTATTTAAAATACTTCCTACACAAATAGTCGAGGGGGTTATTATTTCTGTTTGATTCTGGGTAATATCTAGTCCCGATAGGAATTGGTAGAAATTACTCCACAGAACTACACTTGCAGCTACATGTTTAAAGCTGAGGATGAACAGTAACTGCTGAGAAATTTGGAGAGCTGGCAATGATTCAGTGCTCCACGAAGTCTGGCCTCATGCTCAGCAACGGGAATTCTCCCTGGGTTATTTCTTCACATGTGATGTGGTGGAAGGAGCTGCAATTTTTGAGTCTGCTTCAAACTCCTTCCAGCACAACTCTCTTTCAAACATATGAAACTACCTAAATGATTTTATGAAACAAAGCCTCTTTTTATTCCAGCTGTCCAAAACATTTACTACAACCAACTGAAATGATGAAATTCTAAATTATAATGAGAAATCCTGAGAAAAGACTAAGCTGGTGTTAGAAGGATCTTCTCAGGAATTGGCACAACATGTATAAATTTAAAGAGTCTGGACTGGGAACTGTTAGAATCCAGTAAGTTTAGTGTAGGACAGTGTCATTGTGGATTGTTTAAATCAACTTCAAAGGCTGTTAAAGACTTAATGATTCTGAAAATGACACTTATTTTTCTTTTTGAAGGTTTAATCCTATTACATGCCAAAAATTTCCTACATAATGAACCCAGAGATATTGTTTCTGGCTTCCACCTTCATAAGTTTTAACCAAAAAAGGGAAATGGCAATAATTGTAGCTTGCAATTATACACTGTTCAAATACATGAAATTTCACTAGAAGAGTGGTAAAGAAAGTAATCTTTCTATACCCCTTCGCAGCCCTTCAGAAACACCATTCAGTCGTGGGCTATCACATAACACAATCTGGAGCCATAAGTGCTGGGTAGCAAATCTTACTACATCTTCAGTGGGCCACATTTGCAGATGATAAATTAAAGGCTGCATTCAGCAAATCTTACTGATGCAAGTAATTCTTACTTTTGCGTGTCTTCTCACTAATTTCAAACTCTTCTTTATATAAATCTTTCCATTGCCCTCAGTAGAACTAACTGGGAGAGTAAGAGTTTCCAGTACCAATTTTTAAATTATTTGTGGGGGTTTTTCATGAACAGATGTCATAAATTCTACTGGCTAAATTGGCAGTTATATATTGTTTAAAGGGTATGAGTCAAATTATTTTTTGTTGGCACTAGAATTATTTCTTATTGTTCTTTGGGGGGGGTGGAGGGGGGAGAGGAGAGGGAAAGGGAGGAGGAAATGGGGGAGGTGGGTGACTTCTGCATGTCCCTTCTCCAAAGAGCTTGAAATTTATGTGTAGGAGAAAAAACAACTGAAACCAGAACATATGTCTACAATAAACAAGATTCTGTATAGTTACCACAGACAAGATAGACAAAGAAAAAATAGGACTCTTTCAATCAAGACAGGAAGTCCAGTGTGAACGCCAGAAGTGGGATTTAGCTCACCTAACTTTAGCTGTATAAAAGTAAGGCATTCTGTCTTAGACACCTGGGCTGTTGCCATAGTCCATGGAGAGTGACAGACCCATGAAATGGGCCATTCACCCAACATATTTTAGGATGTGATGAATCACTTTCTGCATGTGGTTGTGTCCTTTGACTGCAGTAGGCACCTAGGTAACTGGTCTATATTTAGTGCTTAAATGCCTTTTAGATTAGTAAATTAGGTAAGAGAACCCAGCCCAGCTGCCTTGCAAAGGTCAGGGTATACATCAGGGCGGAGGTGAGTTTTAAAGAAGGATTTACGGACAATAAATTCACTTAGATCATCCGCACAAGAAACAAGTCATGAAATGGGAATGTTCTATCTTGGATCAATAGATTAGAGATTAAATATATCAAGTATGTATTCCCACACTCCCTGCTTCCCCTTCCATTCTTGCCATTTCAAACATATATTTAGGTTTTTAAAAGTGTTTTTCTTCACCTTGCTGCTGTGTACAAGGGAATAGAAACTGGGCTTTATATTGAGACAGTGGAACCAGTGTGCAGGTGCTGCCAAATGATCAGTGCAGAAAGCTGAAGAATGTTTATTTTCTCTTTAGGCACAGTTTTATTGAAGACAATGCACAGCAACAGTAGGAAGATAAGGTTCAAAAATATTTGAAGTGGAAGTGAAAATCAGATAGTGGGAAAACAGTGAAAAGCAGAAAATACCAGAACTATGTTAGATAAACATTATCTCTGACAGGCAACAATTTTCTGAAATGGCCATTGATTTCACAGTCTCCAAGCAGCAAACAAAATAATGCCTGGATGCATGTGAAATTTTTGATCAAAAATAATTCTTGCATGAGGTCTGCGAGCCCTTGTAGTCATAAGTTTTACAGAAGGAAAGTCTAGATAAACACAGGAAAGGTATGTGCAATCTGTTTTATGTTTACAGGAAGAGAGAATAATACCTTAAGTTATATGTTGTTTTGTCAGCTGAGATTTATTTGTATTTTCATTATTTTATTTTGTCTTTTTGTAGTCGGTGCAGTTAAGAAGTCCTTAGAAAAGGTAATCTAAAAAGAAAATGATGTAGGTTAAAGGAAATAATTATTAATAACTAATGCTATAATTTTATTATACAAAAAATAATTTGATAATAAAATAATGTTTTATGAAAATATGTAAGTAGTTCTCCCATTTAGAGCAAGTGAAATCCTTAATGCTATGATAAGCAGCAAGGAGCCAGTCTTAGAGGCTATGGACTCAGCAAGAGAGCAGATAAATCAAAACAAAAAGAACTGCCAAACTTGTACATGATATTGAAATGAGCCTGGATACCCTTTGGGTCTTAAATCTATTTTTGTGTTTACAGAAGCATCTCGATATTAGAAGAGTTCCAATAAATCTCTCTCTCTATGTCAACCCATTAATATTGCTAAATTATATTAAAACTTGTGTGAATCAATAAAATGCTACAGACACAAGACACATAATTTTTTCCACTTTTACTTTTCCCCCAGTGCTGATGAAAACATCTATCACCCAAGCACTAAAGCCTGAATCCCCGGTAACAAACTTTCAGGCAAAAGTGGAAGAGGAAAAAGCTTCAGTAGTCTGTGCTTTCTTGATCTTGTGTCACAATTGTTTCAATTTCTAGATGCGACTTGAAATTAGACATAACAACTGAATATAATCTTCACAGCATTCTTTTAGTCTCTGAAAATGTATGGACTAGTATTACAGTTACGTGTGCATAAGTTAGTAGTGAAGCACTTCATCATGAAGTGCTTTGGTAGTTTCAGAACAGTGCTGGCACAGCTTAGAAAAAATTACTATAATGACCCTTGAAAAATAGCCCATTTTCTTGTAGTTTAATTCTGGTCCGTGTGCTTCTGGCATGAATAGGGAATCTGAACTCCTTCTCCATACAAGCAGTGTTGCAAAACTAAAGAAGAGCTCAGACTTTAGAGAAAGGATGCCTAGGTCCGTTATGTATACTGTCACCCACAAGAGAAAATGGGAACAAGGCAAAATCCATCCTTTATCCCCACAAATTCATCAATCCAGGAAAAAATAATCTTTGTTGTTGTTGTTCTTGTTCTGATTAAAAATACTTGGAAAGAACCAGTTTCACAAGCAGCACTTTGATTTTAATTCACCCTGTAGTAGCCTTGGACACAGCCACCTCAAGGAATGGGCTGGAAAAATCTGAATGCTGTGATTTGTAACAATCTGTCCTGCAGATTGGAGACTTCAGTTGAGATACTCAAGGTAGCTTTACACAAAACAGACCAGGTATTAGATATAGTCTGGGATAATGCAGAGCTAGTCAGCAGAGTCTGATTTCACATAGCATCAGTAGCCTTCTCTATGCCTTTATTTGCTCTTTAGCTGGCAGATTAAGTCTGCAATGGCTTTTAAAAGTGCTCAGTTTGGACTCATGTTTGTTAGTACTTTTTTTTGACTGTGCTATGTATTGTTATGTAAATATGTGAGAAAGAGTGAAGAGTAATAAAATCGCATGCACAGTTGGTAACATTTTCAAAATCTTGTAATTACATAAAAGAAACAGGAAATAAAGTGATACAGGCACTGCAATAGTACACATTATCATTTCTTTCCCTGAATGGTGACAGTATATTTCCTCAAGATCATCTTTGTGCATGATGCAAGGATATGAGTATGGAAGCCCACACCTCATTTCCTTTTCCTTACCCGAGTTTATCTTCAGAGCTGAGCAATATACTTTCCAGGTGCTACCCAGAAGAGTGTCTACTGAGGCAGCAATTCTCATCCATGTCCTACATCTCTCAGTTCCAGCTAACATCTCAGCCAATGTTAGCTAAGATTGCTAACCTCCTCTTTCCTCTCTTTCCTTTCATTCTAGACCTTTAGTATAAAGTTTCTGCAGATGTCTACTACCAAAGCACAGGCAGCTGATGGGTCAATGCCAGATGGGCTAGCCATAAACTTCCTGGCTGGAAAAAAAGCTGTTTCTTTTTGGGTTTCACTCAATTTTAGGTTCCTTGGTAACCCTGAAGAAAGGGGCTGAAATGCAACAGGACTTCAGCAACTTCTCCTGTGTTACAAGGAAGAGTAGAGTCAGTCTAACTGATTGGGACCTTAGGTGCAGATAAGCCCAGGGAGATTTTCTTCATGCCTACATGGCCTTACCAGGAGGTGGGCTCTGTATCACAGAGCTGATCCCCACAGTTTTATATCCTTGCCTTGTTAGATATTTTTTAGGGCCTTCTTTTTCTTGAGGTTGCCATAGGGACCTGCAGACATAGTGTGAGAGGCTCTTCAGGAGCAGACCTTGGTGCTCTGTGTTCTGGTGGCATCACCAAGCGTCAGAGAAATGTCACAACCATAGCAGCAGCCAGAGCAATTGTGCCAAAACCTGGGCTCCGTTCACACCACACAGTTTACATTAGCATCCAAGAAAAAAAGACAAAAATACCTTCCTCTTTAGGAGGTTCATGACTTGCTAACTCATGCATAAGTAATCACAAAGCCATACTTTATTGAGATTCATGAGAAGAAATGAAATACAAGTCGTAACATATGCCAAACATACTAGTTCCTGCCTACATATAGAAAATGAATAAAATGTAGTTAGCTTTGTTCAATTCCTTTTCAGCTGCCTCCTACAGGTTTCCTACAATGTTTTCTATACACCAAATCAGATTTGTCCTAAACAGGAATAGAGGACTCGAGTCAGCTCGTCCAGTTCTCTGTTATCACAGGCAACTACACTTGGCAGGGCCAGTCAGTCTTCATTGTTCGAAACAGTTTGAAGTTTCTGCCTCTTTTCCTCCTAGGAAAAAAACCCTTCATAGATATATATATATATACATATGATAACGAAGTTTTGATTTCCCTGCATAAGCAAAGTTCTATTTTTTTGTGTGTGGGCTTGTTGCCACAATATCTGACTGCTCTGGAATACTGTGGGTTAGGTACAGGTGTTCAGAGAAAACATGAGGAAAAACCATATGTGTTCATTAGTGAAAAAGATCATCATGACAGATTGCTCCCCATATGTGGAATTTCTGTATTGTAACCTTGCTATTTACATGACACATGAAAAATGTGTCATTTTCTAATGAAAAATTTCACTTTATATAACATCTTACTAGTCATAAGGCATGAAGAAGTTTATTTCTATTTCTATGGAAGGGATCTGCCATAAATTTAATGCTTTAGCAGTAGTGTATTTATTGATATAATTGCAAAACATGGGCACTGCAATACTGGGGGAACTAACAGAAATTAAACAAGTGAGAATAATTAGCCTATAATTGATGTCATGAAGCTCAGACAATTCTCCATACTTCACAAGTTTACCTCCAGCAGTTTTCTAATCTACTGTATGTGAGAAAAGGGAAATATTTATTAGTCAAAGAAGTCGATTAAATCTTGCAATGCAAATGCCAGAATTTACTTATACTTAATTAAACTTTCCTATCTTTAATTAAATTAATAATTTGCAAAATATCAGCAATGTTGAAATATTAATCAAATAATTCCATCAGTTTTCTTCCTTGAAATTTGAATATTTTTAGATGTTAAATATTTATGAAGAAAAGTGTCATTTAGAATAAAATAAGAAGAAGATAGAGCAGAAGAGATTGCCATCCAGTAAGCAGATTACTCTTCCTTTAGCTCCATTTTTTTTTCAGTTTTGTTTAAGTACTCAGTTGTCCAGCAAAAAAATCTTAGATGGAAATCTCTTAAAACAGGCATTTTCTTAAATTCTTGGAATAGAATCATATTCCTGTAATCTTTCCTTAGGCAGAACCTTAACCAGCTTGAACCCAATCTGTTCCAAAACTCATGTAATCAGTGGAAACATTTCCATTTACTTCAGTGAATTTTGGAAAAGGGAATATCACAAAAAGTAGTAGGCTGCTATTTCATGTTTTCAGACACTAAGTGCATGACATTTTTGTAACTATGTCTGAACTATTTTAAAGTCCAGGACAGACTATTGCACATGATATTCAGAGATCTAAACTTTCATTTTGCAGAGAAACTGAAATAGACTTAAAAATCAAGATTTTTCTTTTCTGGTTACTTTTTGAGTGAGAAAAGGCAAAGTGAAGTTTCACTGCTTTGCCATGTAGAACTGCTTATCTTCTGGTAGTGATTTTCCTTCATGGGGAACTCAAATATACCATAGGGACATGGAGAAATACATCTATTTCCGCACTGAAACTATTGGCAATGATAAATTATTAAATGTTTTTGGGAAAAACACAGAATATAATGGACATATTACAGTATTTTTCCATAATGATGAAATCAGAAATGTAACTAGCCTATATATTTATCAGTTCAAGTCTTTTAAAGTCTAAACCTAGCTTGCTTTAAATGGACAGCAATTTTGCAAAGTTTGTACATTTTTAGTTTTCTTTTCTTTGCATTTATTGTCCCCAGATAATAAAAATGATATAAAAAAGCAACTGCACTGAAAGGTAATTTCATGTAACTTTCATTAGGGTTCTCAGATAAATATCTAAAGAGTACTAAGGATAATTTTGCCACATTACTTCATCTAACACAGTGTGCATCCAATGCAAGAATTTTTTTTGTTTTCTGAATGAATGCATATATCTGTGGTAATAAATCATTTTCTGATATTAGTGAATAAGATTTTATGGTGCCATTAATTATGTAGTTCAGCTGGAGGCACTTTTGCATGAATTCTAGAGAGATCTGTGACAACAGTGAGTAATTCTATTAATCAAATGCAGATATTATTTGTAAGAAACATGCTAGCAATTCCAAATTTTATATGTAACACTCCAAATGAACCTGACATGTACTTTTACTTTCAACCTCTTTTTTTTTTTCTTTAAATTAATATTCCCTGACAATAGCAAGAGTTCACTGCATGAAATGAAACAAAGCCAAAGGAACTCTGTTTGGGAATTACTACATTCCATTTGTCACTTCTATCAATGTACCTTAACTGGTATTTAGTGATTTAGAAATAGGGTTGGTTCTTAGTAAAAACATCTTCGTTGAGCACAGCGGTGGCAACAACTACAGCAGCAGAAAACACAAACAATATCATAGCTCGCTTGCAGAAGTCGCACAATACCTCATCGAATTGGAAGACCCAGGTCTTGTTTTTTTGTTTGTTTGTTTTCAAATTTTACTCCTGAGCTGTTAATACTTTAAGGCTATGAAGACCCCCTGTCTTTCATGCTTACTTATCTGACTCTACTCCTAAACTGGCCTTGAAAAGCTACTAATGTCTTGCCAGATGCTATTGATATCTTACCATTTGCTAACAACAAATTACCAACTAAACATATTCCAAAGTCTTTTTGACCTTATTAGTTATGAAATAGTATTTATGAAATAATATTTAAATTCTTCATGCGGCCTCATGACAATTTATTGGGGTTTTATTTGAATATGGACTGATCCTACATTGATTTCTTTGATGAAGAAAGAAATAGGTTGGGGTGTCAGATGGAATTTCATCATGTTTGGCCAGGGAACTGCACTTATTTCAAGAGGACAACACTGAAACCACACTCAGGCTTTTTGGCACAGAAATCAGAGAGGAAAAAAAACCAAAAGAAAAAAAACCCAGAATAAAATAACTCTTGATTAATTCCTTTCGATGCACACCAAAGAAAGGCAAAGAACTAAGTGTGAGAGAGTCCACCCAGAGTCTCTACTTCTGCTGCTATTTGAAGGAGGAAATGGATGCTTGGATGAGAGGTGACCGAAGGAGTGCTTCTGCCCAGAGGGGTCACCATTACTCATCACTGCGACTCCTACTGCTCCACAACATGGGTAACCCGGGCGATATTACCCTGGGAAAGAAGGCAGGCAGGGAGGGTAAGAGTATTTCACACAAGCTGGCTGCTTTTGCATGTCTTTTATCTTGCCCGTGATCAGCTCTCAAGTGTCTGATATGTATGTGTGGTTTCTTTAACATCCTCTTTTGTAGCTAGTACTAATTCTGTCTTAGTAATGTTTTGTTTGGCTGTAACTCTCTTTGAACAAAGACTTTCAGGAAACCCCTCCAAGCAGCTGTCCTGCTCTAAGACCTTCTGCTAACAGACTCAGAATCCCAGACAAAGTTGTTTTATTTGGTTATTTTAAAATAATTATGAAAACTCGGTGTCTGACAAAGTTGTATGTAGTGTGGGCTTGAGATAAGAGCATGACTCGATGTGTCTGATGACATTCAACAGTTAAATTTTTCCTGAGAAGTTAATTCCTTGGGTAATTTCAAGGCTATAAAATACAAGGATTCTGTCTGTCATGCTGTTTACTTGTTACCACAGAAGTTGAGAGAAAAAATTGTGACCTTACTTGGCTCTACACCCTACAACAAAGACTCAAGAGATACTTAAGTTTCTCACGCACTTCTGTGCATTTGGATGATCCAGGGCTCAAAATTTCTGTTCTGACTCTGAGTTATTGGGCCTTACCTATTCAGTACAGATCCCTAAGAGTACTTAGACTTTCTGAAGGAGCACATTACTTTAAAGAAGTTTTTTATCTACTTGTAAATATGTATATTAAACTAAACAAATGCAAATACTGACTAATATGTGTCAGAACATAACACAGGAAGTACAGTGGCTGTCACTTACTGATAAAATTCAGTATAGACAATATTTCTCACACAGACACCCAGACAAAGGAAAGAGTCTGTGTACCAATGTCAAGCTTATACGAACTGGAAGAAACACATGGGTTTAGATCTGCATTAAGAACAATCACAAAAGATCCATTTTAAAAGCCACAAGGTATGTGTTACCAAAAGCAAGATGTTGGCATATAGGCACTAGAAATGTCCATTGAATGATAAGAAGGTCATTTTCTGGAGAACGGTGTCTTGCAGCTTGTACAGTTACCACAGTAACGTTTTAGTTTTGCTCAGAGAGTGTCAGCATAGGAAAAAATAGGGAAAAATGAAAAAAAAATGTTGTTTTTTTTTCATGAAAAAGAGACCTTTCAGGCCCTAACCATATTTCTCAGAATTCAGCTGAATTATTTTTGGAAAACCAGCAGGATTTTTTCATTGGTTTCAGACAGGGGGCAAACAAGAAATTATATTTTCTTAGTATTATCAACTATTTTGTATATTTGTAAGGAAGACTTTATATTCTTTTGAAAACAGGAGACATTGAACAAAACCTATGTATTCACAGCAGTCAATCATATCAATTGCTATCAATTACTCTTATGATTGAATTAATTTACCATTTCAATGTGACCATTATGGAGAAGCACAAGTTATTCCTCCAGACTTGATCAAAGAAACTTTTCATTATTGGCTTGAATTTGAAATTCTCCCCCATATCCCTCTCCTTAATTTTTGGATTTTTGGCTGCTTAGTTTTACTGAAGGAATAGGGCTAGTATTTGAGGGCAAAAGTAATAGCTGTCTGCCTGGAAAAATTCAGACAAGGACCAGATCTTCATCTGGTGTTAATGAATCTAGAGGATTCAGTTTCATAGGAAAAAAAAGTTATATTAACCAGATGAGGATTTGGCTCATGGACTTTTGTACATTAACTTGTCATCCATTTTCTGAAACCTCCCCAAATGTTTCTGTCAATCCACGAGATCTCCACAACTGGGTTCTTTAAGCCTATTTGAATTTGCTTGCTCCTTTGGCTTTACTTGAGAGAAGGATCTGTAATAAGCTAGGGACACTACCCCTAGACTTAGTAGTATCATGAACTTAAGAATTATAAAGAGCATCAACAGACAACTTTGTGGAACAGTACCCTCCACTCTTAACAATTCACTTAATGCTTATGCAGAAGGGAGAAAACAGATGTGCAACAACTTTTTTTCCTTTTCTTTTTCCTGTAACTCTGTTGAAGGGTCTCTCCCCAAAGCCAGAACTGTTACAGATTTCCAATGTGTTTTGACTGCAGCAATTCCCAGCAGATCTCTCACACAGCCAAAGCATGTCTAGAGCCCAGTAATGCTCCAACCTGATCTGTTTGCCCCGTGTTCCAAAGGGAGGAGGTAGAAGAGAGCATTAAGCTGCTCTGTTCCTCTATGGATCTCTCTGAGAACCAGTAAAGTCCCCATTACCATTGCGTTATAAGCTCTGTGCTTCTGAAATAATGTAAAGACTATGGACCACCGAAGACCCAGCTCACAAAGGCTACAGTGGCTACAAATGGTAAATGTCAGCAAAGAATCATGACTTGAATCATCAGTTCATGAGGTGTTTATGAAACAACTTCTTAGTGACTTTATCGCTGACTTACAAGTTCAACATCAAAGTTTTCAAGCTAGTATCACAGGACTGGATGACAATGATGAATTTAAGAAATTTATCACGGTGAGATTATGTGTAGTTTAGCACAACACTTATTCAGATAATTTAAAAAATAAATGGAACCTTAAAATAATTGTAGAAATCAAAACCAGTAAGTGTATAATTTTAGATACTAAAATGTAAATTAGCCAGAGTTTGCAAGGTCCTTATTGATTTTCTGTATTATATATTTATTATATCTTTACTAAATATCTTCAGAACCATATTTTATATGTTTCTGGAGGAATATGCTGTCTGTGCAAAGCACATGATTAGGTAACTTTTTAAGTACTGACATCAATAATGCTATAAACAATTTTCAATCCATACCAAAGCATAACGTCAATTAAAGGAAGGTGGAGAATAGTCTGGATGTTTTCTTTCCAAGATACAGATAATTAATTTTAATCCCTCACAAACAGTGGTCACAGAAAAAGAATATTCCAGCAGTTACTTTTTGGCAGGAAAGTACTGAAGAATTAGGGGAGAGAAAGCAAAATGCAAACGCTGGGGGTAAAAGGGGGAAAAAAAGCCCTCCATCTTTCTATTGAAAAACGGAATAGCTGCAAACAAGAAGTGTCAGAGAGGAAGTAGGCATTTTCCTCTAAATGGCAAATCAGCTTGTTGAATAAAACAGACTGGCAAGATGTTGTGTTCATGCCTTCCACTGGAGGCCCTTTTCCAGGGACCATTTGTGTGAGTACAAACAGGTTTCCCCAGCACATATTGAAAAATCTGGTGATCTACTGCTTTATAAATTCAACTACAGCAGCGGACAGTAGCTTCTACATGAGGGTGGGGATCTGGACCACAGCCAGCTCCTGTGGCAGTTCCTCTGTGCTCCTTCCATATGCAGTGAGCATTGCAGCCTCACAGGCATCACTTCCCAGCCTGTGGGGCTTCCTGACTCACAACAGATACCTCAGACACCACATGGCTGGTCACACATCTACCCTTAGCCTGAATAAAATAAACAACTAGGGTAACAAAAAAGTTGCAAGCAAAACAAACACAAATACCTTTCTATTGTACTCAACAGTATTATTTTAACCATGGGAGTTTTTGGTATCTCTCACCTACAGTTCTTTTGAGTGTCCTGCATATACAAGCAGATCCTCAGATCCCACAGCAAAATCAGATGCTCTCCACCTGTCCTGTGCTTTGGGTTACTACCCTTTTCATTGACTTCCAATTATATTCCCTTGGACACAGTCTTTGAGGCATCGATGTAGATTGTTTTCTCT
Organism: Corvus kubaryi; assembly: GCF_017639235.1. Lineage (NCBI taxonomy): Eukaryota > Metazoa > Chordata > Aves > Passeriformes > Corvidae > Corvus > Corvus kubaryi. Next base: position 20,604,076 of record NW_024581137.1, on the reverse strand, counting down.
GGACAGCATCTTGAGTGCATTAGTGTTATTCCACTTTTCTGCACCAAAACCACCAGTGGCCATATGAACCATCTATGTGGTGATCTAATTGCCATTGCCTGCTTTTGCCAGGGCTGAGTCCTTGCATTGTGTGAAAGAAACTCCCTCTCTTCCTCTTAGACCAACTAACTGGGGGGTGGCTCCCTCCTCATTTTTTACCACTGAGGTTCAGTCAGGGCTGTTGGAACACTGAAAAGATTGCATAAAGCAACTGTTATAAAACATATTTTCTTTGGAATGCTTTCTGGTGTCTCTTTCAGTGGAAAACATGGCACAAAGGCAAATGACAGACTTGGGCAGAAGGGCCAGTTCAAGCCCAAAGACTCCAGTACCTCTCCAGCCACTGCTTATCTGGGGACCAAAGGCAGCTACAGCCCAAACACACCCATGGTGGCTGAGCACCTGCAGTTAGACTGGATGACTTCACGCCTTGTTGTTCATCTACACATCTACGACAGCAACTTCTTCATCTCCACTTTTACCGGTGTTTCTGTTGGACCATAGAGATCTCAAAACACATTACAGAAGTTTTTATAGTAGGAATACAAATTTAGGGAGAAAACTGGAGCAAAAGGTGGACTATTAAAGTGTGCAAAGTGTCTCTCTCCCAGTCCCATGTCCTACACCAATGTCCTGCCCTCTTTGCTTCACTCAACAAGCACATGAAGCCCCAAAGGAGGTGACCCTCCCTCTCCCACGGGTTTATCCAGAGTGGAGAACACGTACATTAGAGTCTGTGTGGGGCTTTCCTCCTCCCTTGGGAAAAACACACCTTCTCTTTTATATTTACTTTTCTTGTGCACAGATGCCACAAAAATGGCATCCCAACCTATCTGCCTAAAAATAATACATCATCCAGGAGGGCTCTTGTGCAGGGGGATAGGGGAGAGCAACAGCACTTCTGGTCTGTTAGGTGAAGGGCTGGCTTTGTTCTGGCAACAGCAGATATTACAGTCTGTGTCTTACTCTGACCACTAAACATCATTGCTTTTGGCCAAGTCCTTAAAGCAGCCACAATCTTTAACCAAATCTCTTCTTTCTTCCCAAAGTTTCCATGAAAGGGGTTTACATGTCTTTTGCTCATTTTGAAGGGTGGGGTAGATTCCTCACTGCTGTCAGCAATCCCGCTAGCACGGACTGGTGCCATTTGCAGGCTGTATTGCCAACAGCAAGCCCTGAGAGTGGTGAATAAGAGCCCAAACATCACAAGACTGCCTAAACATTTTTAAAATAATGATAAAATTTAAAATAACATTTTAAAATAACAAAGGGAAGCTCTTTCCATTGCAGTTCAGAGGCTGAATTTAGATTTATTTCTTTTCCATTCCTTTTCCCTGTCTTGCAGCCTGGAAATATTTTGTAGACATGAAAGCCGATATTTACACGCTTCTTAGTGCCAGTACATTGCAGTTTCTACCAAATTTCATGATAAGACCCTGGGAGCTAGTAATATCATGAAAATTTCACTCAAAAATTACTTGGAGTTGGCAAATAAAGCTAAGGTAATTAACTCAGCAGAGCATTTCTTACTATTTTTAAATAATTTAAATATTTGACATACATAATAGACCATGTTTTAAGTGATGCAAGGCTTAACATGATTGCTACAGTGTCTGAAAGTGAAAACATGGTTGATTTGATCCTGAATCTCTTGCTATGTGTGTGTTATCAAGTGGCTAATAGATATACAAACCCTGTTTTCATGTGAAATGTAAATTGTATGCCCATAAAAATGCAGTAGCAAATCATGAGACTGTTTCAGAAAACAAGGTTGGTTTCCTCAGTGTTGTAAAGGCAGCAACTGGACCTTTTTCACTTCCTAGCCAATATATTCACATTTGTAAACAGCATTACATACAGAAAAGTGCTCTTTTTCTATATAATTCTATAACTGAAAACTGCTGTTCATATTGGTAACGGTACTTTTTTGTGCCTAAATTTGATTATGTGTTTTTTCTCTTCTCTTTATTCACACTTTCCACCAACACAGATTTCCCATCACTACTTCAAATTTGCTTTATTTTGGACCATGTTTTGGACCACTCAAAAAAACCCCAACAAAACACTCAATTTTTTTCAACTCTGGTCTGGAAAAGTCTCAGAAAAATCTTGTTATCACCTTCTTAATTTTAAACGATCTGTTTCAGGGTTGGTCCAAATCAAACAAGCTTCCATCAAGTGGCACCAGCTTCTATTAAAATGCCATTAGCAGCTCTGAATCTTTAGGCCTGTTCCACTGGAAGACTTGTCAGTTTTAAAAAAATTTCTCTGAATTTCAAGTTTCCAGTTCTAATGGTTTCATTGTGGCTCTCGTTTGAATCTTTGTCACCCTCTAGTGTCATGACAATGGAAGCCATAAGCAAAAAAGGCATGTTACAGTGTACAGAGCATCTGAAAGTTCTCCACAGAGACCGGGGTTACAGAGGCAACCAGGGTGCAGACAATGGATGCAGCGAGTGCAGTCATGCGATTGCACGATGCATAACAAAGAGCCGAGAGTCAGCTGTTGGTGCGGATTAGCGGCGATAATCATCTGTCCCCAGCGAGCCACAGGGACGTGGCTGCAAGCTCTTGTGCAGCTGTGCCACAACGCGGGTGTGCTGTTGCCAAGCACGAGCGGCTGTGACAGTCCGCAAAGTGCCTGTCAAACCTCTTTGCCCGGGCTTGTCAGTGGCTCCTAACCACAATTTTGAAAAGCAAATGGTTTTTCGTTTGAAAGGCAGTGGCATCACATCCACATCCTGTGATGGTATCCAACACAAGATCTGCTGGATGCCACAGACCGCAACTTGTGTCCATGGCTGAATATTCCCCTTCCAGCACAGGATAATACTGTTTAGTTTATTTATAAGCAAATAAAACATGACTCCTACTACCCTTTCCTCACAGTTTCTTACAATGACAAGAATGAAACAACCTTCCTGGTGTGCATTAGCATGTTTGTTTCCTTCCCTCCGTTCCTTGCCTTCAACTCTACCCTCATCAAGATCACATGAACTCTCAGTCTTTGATACCACCACTATCTTCTCTCAGGTCCTGAGGCTCCATCTCTCCCCTTCCCATGCTGACTAGACCCATGCTCTTTGTTTTGGTTTGGGGTTTTTTTCCTCACTGTTCTTTTTCACAATTCCTCCTGCCTTCTTTAGTGTTACAGTGGGATTACTCATATGCCTTTTTTGTTTCCAGAATACATCTTCTAATATTGCTCTCAGAGAGGACTCCCAGGAAGCCCATCTGGAACCTGCTCTTGTGAAATGCTATCAGAAGAAGGGCTAAGTCTTGCTTGGCGGGCAGGAAGGAGGGAATAGGTGGGCATGGCATAGACAGATACCATCCTCAGGTGGCCATGGCAGTCAAGAATAGGGCAAAGGAGTGTAGGAGGTGGGGAACTAGCAGCAGGTGGATGGGCAAAGCAGGAGGAGTAGCAGGCTAGGGCAGGAGTTCTGGCAGGGGAGTTAGGAAGGGACAGGTCAAAGGCTAAACAGAGAAGGGTTCTCCTCACTGGGGGCCTTGTGGTTGTTCCAGGACACCAGGATGAGAGTTGGGAAGCAAGAAGGAATGGGAGGCTTTCCAGTGGAAAATAGAGTTGGGTGCAAAAACATTTGGAAGAAAGGAGAAGAGGGTTTTGTAGTATTTGCAGGCTTTGGCAATGTGATCCAGGAGGAATGGGAAGCTCAGAAGTCTTGGTCAGGAACGGAAGAGATTGGCATCAGCATTGTCTCCTGGGAGCTCACCTACACAGGCTCTTAGTTCAGAAGCAGGGATATCCACGATGTTGTCTGCAGCACAACTGCCTGGTGCCACCAGAAATGTGACAGACCTGCTGCACTGCTGTGTTAGGAGCCCTCCCCATGTCTTGTCCACAGCAGCACTCTTTCCTCCCTGAAAGCCTTTCTCAAAGTGGATGACAGATGGATGAAAGACCCACAAAGGGACAGACTCTGCCTTCATCACAGTTAGATCCATTTGATTTTGAGAGCCTGCATGGAAATGAATGTATTCCAATTTGTATTTCATAAAGCTCCATTAAACCAATAATAATTATTAATCAGAGGGAATAATAATTCTGTTTTCTGCAGGGTGATTATGCACACTGCAAAACTACCCAGAACTGAGCTCAGCTAGCAGCCTCTGCCATAAATAAAGTCAGGAACAAGGGGCACGAGCAGACCTTGTAGGGAACCTGGACTCCCCAGTGCAAACCTGTCGTTTTTGTAATCAAACTTAATTCTTCAGTTAAAATATTAGATTGGTACAAGGTGAGTCAAAGATTCACATCCAGGGAGATAATCATCCCAATAGTTTCAACCTGATCCTGGGTTGGAGTGTGGGGGATTTTTATTGGTTTTTTTAAATCTGTCTTTAAATGGCTCACAGATTTCCTGTTTGTCACTGTTTGCCACATTTCATCACAGAAACGTTCTACTGCTCAATGCTGTAGTTTGTCTAGCAGTTTGTGATACTCCATATGAAAGAAAAAAAAAAAAGAAAAACCTTATGCCATTTAAAATAAGCACCTTGGGAAATCTGAAAAATGCAGATTATCTCACGCAGACTAATTTACCATATGAAAACTATGTTTCTCTGGTCTGGAAAATGGTTGATTAAATATATCCCATAGTTAAATGGTTTGATGGTTGATTAAATAGATATTTAATGATTAAGCACAAATACGTTTTTGGATTTTGATTTCTAGGAACACAAGAACCATTTAGTTAATCCACTTCTGGTATGCAGTACAAAATGCTGCATGTTTTATTCAGAGTCATGCCAAAGTTTTAAGTGATCAACAGAAACAATGTCTGCAAACTGAATATACAAGAGCATAAATTATAATGACAAAAGACAGGAGTTTTAAGAGACCAAATGCAGGATCCGGATAAAATTGTTATATTGAAGTTCAGTGCTCCAGGAGCTGAGTACCTGATTCATGTTTGGAGAGATTTGGGGGCTTCATATAAGGCAATTGATACTTTGCAGAGTCAAGCCTACGGAGAAAGAAGTGTCAGTTATTTTGAAGATCTAGCTAAAGCTCCTGCCTTTAGCAATCTGATGAAACCTTGGCACATGAATGGGTTAGAATTTCCCACAGTATTATATTAATCTCTCTGTTGTTTACACAGCACTTTTTTTAAAATGGCAAACTGATATGTAAATCACAAGGATTAACAGCAGGACTTTTTTGGCCATAAGAAATCAAGAAAAATATCACCCTACGATGTGTTTCAGAAACATAAAATCTAACTATGACAGAAAAAGTATGAGTTTACTATGTGTGAATTGCACTAAGAGGTGGTGCTGATAGCATCAGCTATGAGTAAGTTTGTCTGGCACTTTCTGGGATAATACCCTATATTGTCTTGCTATAACTTCACAGTGCTTTAACAGTTTGCTCTTTTACCATTACCAGGGTTACTGTCTGTTCACAACCTTTTCTCTGAACAGCTGCAGCAGTTCACATCTTGGAAAAGTGGACAGAAATTTGTTAGGGGGCAATTTCTATGCAATGATTATGTCTATCCTCATGTTCAGTGAAAAGCACACCAAGCTTGACTGGGGTCCAAGTCTTTGGAAGATCTCCTCATCAGTACTCAGAAGGGACTCACTTGCACTTTGCTCCTGAAATTCCAAAGGGTGCAACAATACTCTCAGCTTTTCCTAACTACAGTTGATGCTTTGGGATTTTACCTATCAGGACCTAATGGTTTTCCCTGGGGTTTTATCTTCTCCTTTTTTTTCCTTTTTGTTACAGATAGAGGACAAAGCTGCCTGATAGAAATGCAAGATACAAATGGGTGTGAAGCTACAGCATAAGGTAACTGATGAGAAAACCTGGTAGAAAAAGAAACTGTAAGCATGTGGAAAGAGAAAAAAACTGGGTCAAGAATTTATAGTGGGCAGACTGTAGGATTTAGAGGTCAGGGAGAAGAGAGGGAAGAAGGAATGACTGGACAAGGAACTTAGTGGGGATATCAGGACTGGAGCCAGGGATTGTGATGGGATGTGCCATGAAAATCACTGAACAAATTATAAATCTCTGGAAAGCAATTATTTTTAAGTGCATAGCAGTACTTGTTAGTCACTTCCTAATTTTTCAGAATGTATCAGTACTCATCACATTCTCCCACATTCCTCTGCATCTCTGGAGTCACGTCTTTCCTAGGTCACATATTCATCTCTGAAATTCAAGTAACCATGTTTAAACTTTTAATTTCTGTTTTACTCTCAAATTTACCCTTTGACCAAAGGAAAAGTACACCAGGTCAGGGTCCAGGAACTGTTAGTTCTAGCTTCATATGTGACTAATGCATGACTTTTTACACTTCACTGTCTTTGTTACAGTGTCTTTTCATCAGCAACTCAGCCATGGTAGAGCTAATAAATTTTTTGTTTGTTTATCATGTGCAAATACACCCTGCAGAGAGGCGTCACAGGATTTATGTTACTGCAGCATATATTAGCACTCAAAAAAGGCAATATGACAATGCATCTTATTGGAACCAGATTCTCAAATAATTACTTTTAAAACTTTTTGTCTGTGTACATAATGCTTTTAACCTAGAAACAATGACACAGCAAGACCTCTAGCTTGCAAGACAGGAGCATTTCAAACTGTATTTGTAGTCCAAATGTTTGGCTAAAGCAGGCGAACATGGAAAGGCTACACAACAATATCCTGAATAGACAAGGGCCTAAGTGAGAAGATATTTAGTACCTGACATGTCTATGTTCTCAGTGAGTAACTTGGACAACACTGGAAATCAAGGCATTCTGGTTCCCATCCCTCTGCTTTAATAACTATTTACATCACATTGCCGTCTCCATCTTTTTTATGATGCATCCCCTCAAGAGTTTTGGCTAGTTTCTGGTTTATGTTAGCAGAGTTGCCAGCTTCACTTGGCTGCCTATCACCTTTGCACCACAGCCAAGTATTTCCCCCCATCACCAAGCATCACAGTACTGCATGAGGCAGACATGGCTGTGCTGCTTGGTCTTCCAGCTTTCTTCCCTCTAGGCAGGAAATTAGTGTGTTTAAAATCTAACTTGTTTAAAATCTCACTAGCATTGCCTGAATCCCTTTTTTTTTTTTTTTTGGTAGCAGACTAAGTTTTGAATAAGACAAGTAAATTCATTTTTATTAGTTAAATTAAAAATAGTGGCTCTGCTGTGACAATAGCAGCAGGGGAAATCCCAGTTGGTCTTCTTGAACGTTACAGGCTTCCTGCTTCACTGTCTCTGCTGCAATATCCCCCCTTACATAACCCAGCATGCAGCACTAACACACTCATCTAAGCAGGCAGATTGTCAAAAAAATATTTGGTCTATTGAATACTCATGGTACACAGACTGAAGACTTTTGTGACTCTCCTCCACATGAACTTCAGCTTTAAATGGCAAAGGAGTGTCTGCACTCTTCTCCCTTGAGAAACCCAAATTTACTTTTATGAGGCCACCAAAATTAATGCTCATGCAGCATTCCAAAAAGCTATTTTCCCCTTCGTCTTCCATTGCCAAACATGAACAATGAAGCAACTTTGTAATCAATGTCATATTTAAACTATTTATTGTTTCTTTCTCCTCCTTGCCCCTTCTCTTTTCCTATGTTTTTGAGGGGTGTACTTTTTTTTTTTCTGGCTGCTGAACCCTATCTTTACTATTCATTCTAATATTTCCCTTGTTTATGTGGCCTTCTTTGCTTTGAGCTTTCATCAAGTTCCTCTGTAGCATGCAATCACATAGTTATACAATGTTCCCATAATGCTGAAATGGTTACATACACGCCAGATATCAAATCCAAAACGCTTTGGGTTTTGAGAAGAGAGACAAGGGAGGAGCAGAACAGACTGAAGTGTGTGCACTCAAGAACTGGGGGTTTGGGAAGGTGCACATTTCCTGTAATGCCTTCCAGTAACACAATACTGAGTGCAGCAGTCACTCACCAGAGCAGAGTTCCTTCTGGCTGGCTCTCTTCTGAACTATAGGTGCTCCTCAGACAAAGATGTGTTTTTCAGAGAAGAGTTCCTGAATTTTATTCAAGCACAGTTTATGTTTCAATGGAGATTGACTGATCTGTAGGGCTAATGACAGGAACTTCTGCCTTTTTTGTGACTTCAGTTTTAACTGCAATTGTTTCCCAGACAATCCTTATTTTAAGGCAGCAAGCAAGGAGAGAGAGCTGTTTACTTTCACACAACACTTTTTAAGGAACCTACAAAATTCAGAAACTAAGTTGTGTGTTCTTGAGTGGTCATCTAATGCCCATCTAATTACTTTCCTGTAAATATAGATATTGAACTCATTGTGCTGCAACTGCCTCACATCAGCTGGGAAGTAAGAGCAGTTGACAGCCAACTTGTGTCAGCAAGCTGGGGAAGGGCCTTGGTCCAAGCTACATTATGAAGGCATGTCTCTGTAGTCAGGTAGAGACAGTTGTGGAATAGCTTAGCTCATTTTCTAAGGTGCAAAATGGAAGATACGTTCAATCCAAAAGCTGTTTGGACACGCTGTTGTGGAACTGTGCCCAAGCTAATAAGTTCTGCTCAGAGGCAGGTTATTCTTTTACATAAGTTGGCTGGTCCCTTATTTGGTGAGGTATATATGCTAAAGCTTGAAATAACACAGTTCAGCCTTTAATATGAATGTTGGTTTCTAGACAAAGGCTGCTCAAAAAGACAGTCTTTCTTCTTCTTTTTCATGTTCATCCTTCTGAAGTTCCCAGGAAACTAGTATAGGATATATTATGCTTGCATGACAGAAGTAAAGGAGAAGTTAAGAACCTAAACCTCTTAATGGTTTGTTTGTCTTTCATATTCATAGCACCTTTCACTTTGCAGGAACAAGTGAAAGGAGACAGAGCTACTACCATTCTATTCATCAAAAAATGCCCCTTTTTCTCCTGTAACTATGTAATGTATACATTAATTTTAATTTATAGTGGCAATATATGCCACAATACATTTGGGGTTTATAATTTTTAAAGCTAAATATTACAGTTATATATTTTTTGCATTGAAAGTCTCATTACACCTATCAAATGTCTTATTAGAAGATTTTAACCTTAAATTAAAATGCTTGGTGTCAGCATATCATAACCTTATAAAAGTCTTCTCAGAAATTTTGATTATATTGCGGTTCTATTTCCCATTCTACACACGCTACAGTTTAAGAGATTCATATGTAATAAGGTTTATGGCTTTACTATGTCATTAACAAAACCAGATGACCTCTGTGTGTCAGAGGTAAGCCATTTCATATACCATCCTACTCTTACTCTGCTATCATAACTAAGTTCTTAATTAGCTAGAAGTCTCAGCAATAACTTACTAATCCTCACAAATTGCTAAAAATCTGTAAAAACATAAGTAACCCCCAGGACTTAGCTTGGACATAGTTCAGAACTACTGGATCTAAAACGGTTTCTGGATTGCCTGGAACTTCATGGTCACCTGCACAACTGCACACACATTTATCTTAATTAGTCATTGAAAGCTGTATCTCATAGCGCCTGGCATTTCCTTTTTCCACAGTAGATGTTTACTCTGAAAAAGAGGAAATGCTATGCAGAAATACACATTGGGAAAACACTGATGCTTAGGTTGTAGGAGCTGTTTTCATTGAAGAGTTAAACTGTAATCTACATTAACTCCTTTCATGCTGTCTTGAACAGAAGCACCTGCACAAAAAATGCACAGACATGTCACTTTAACTCAAGTTGACTGTGTAGTGAAGACAACAGGACTCGTAAGACCTGAATGCTCCCTGTCTCTCCTGGGACTCCCATGCAAAGAGACAGTACTATTGGAAGTTGATAAGTCACACAACTGGCTTGTAGTTCAGGAGGGGAGAAATCCTGTGGCAGGACCTATTTGCGCCTCTTGTATGTAGAAGGAATGCTGTTCTGTCTGTTGGGTATTGAAGCTGCCTTAGGCCAGATCCACTGACTTACAAATCACAAAACCTAGCTGGAATGCATCCCATTCAGAAGCAACAGTCAAGATTTTAGCCAAAAAATTCTCCATGTTTTCTTAGGATAATTGTGATTTTTGACTGAGATTTGACTACTGTAAATGAGAGAGGTACAACTGAACAGGACAACCAATAGACTCCTTTCTTATATGAACCCAACACACCATTTCCTCAGGCCTACGGATTTCAGTCCCCTCTCACACCAGAGGTTCCTGAACTGGTGTCTATCTCTCATAAACAGTTTGCTGCCACATTTTTTTATACCTGACTGAGGTACAGTTTAGCTCTTTATCTAACGTTCTCTTGTCTCTGTGGGCTTTTTCAAATCTCTGTAGAGCAGGAGATGCTGCTGAGACAAAGGCTACTGTTCCATGGCAACAAAAACCAAAAAACTGCTCCCTTCTTTTGATTTCGAACCTACTATCTGCAAGAGGCATCTCAGGAAGCCCAGTTCTTACACTGTGACAGAAAAAGGAGAAGTCCTCCCTATTCATTTTTCCATACCACTAATGATTTCATAACCCAAGTAGATGTTTCTCATCCAAGTTAAAGTATGCCTTCTCTATTAAGTTCCATCTTTTGTGGCAGCCATACCTTATCTTTGGTCACACTTGTTGCCATCATTACTACCTTTTCTAGTTCTACAATATTTTTTTTAATAAGCACAACCAGAACAATGCACAGTCTTCAAAATATGGGTCAGATTTATAACTCTGGATCTGCAAATCGTGTCATCCTTATAATTGCATCCTGATTTCTGTTTTATTCACCATTTCCTTCTGCTAATACTTTGGGGTTTTGTTTGTTTGCCATTGCTGAATATTCAACTGACATTTGCATACAGAATCTCCCAAAGATCTCAGACACCTCCTTCTGTAGCTGTTATAACCTATTTAAAGCTGCACTTGCATAAGTATAATGAGGCTTTTTTTCTCCCCACGGGTATTACTCTGTATTTAACATTGAAATTTTTCCACCATTTACTGCCAAATTGCTCTGTCTTGAGAGAACATTCTGCATCCCATCACAAGTGGCTCTTGGTTTGCATCATCTGCTGATCTTATGACCTCACTGTTTACTCTTTTCTAAAACATTCAAAATGTAAAGTAGCCCAGGAGTGAGCATCAAATCTTGGAGAACATCTACAAGTAAACCCCTGCTATTGTGAAAATGGGAAGCTACCCTTTCATTCCCTATCCTGATTTCTGAAGATTTTATTTCAAATGAGTAAGGACACCTGAGAAAACCTACTGTATCTCATGCTTGCTTTCTTCAGCATGCTTTAATGAAGGATCTTTGCTCAGAGGCTTAAGAAATCCATCTATGATGTATCATCCATAATGTATCATCAAAACCATTCTCATTCTCTTACATGCTGAATCTTTCAATAAACTCTAATCATTTGTGCCTTACACCCTTCTTTTGAAAAAGCTTTATCAATTTGGTACAGGAGGTCAGGTCTGTAATTCCTGAGGTCCCACTGAATTTAAGAACAAAAGGAACATCACATTTGCCACATTCCATTCCTTTGGAAAAGAGGCCAATCTATGTGTCGAGTTACATCGCAGTTAATAATTTGTCACATATATCAAGACTTCCTTTAGAAGCATTTTGAAAACCTGATATAATCTACTTGATTTGTTACCATTTGGTTCTATCTAACATAGAATTTCTTCTCTGACACTTCAAATTGAGATAATTTCTTTGACTTGGACCCAAAAAATTTCTGCTGTCGAAACCTGCCTAAGCTTGTCCATGGGGAACATTAATGTGAAAAATTCATTTAGCATTTCAGCTCTGGGCTTATCTTCTTTAAATACTTCTTTTATAGCCCAAACATTATAGAATGCCTATAAACTGTCTGGCACAATTCATGCATCTGATGTGTTTAGAGCAAGTTTTATTATGCACTCTTATGCTTATCGCAAGTTATTCCTCAAAATATTTTTGGCCCGCTTTATAAAGGGTTTGTATTAAATGTATAAGAGTTTATGTTCTCTTCTGTTTTCCTCATTTCAACACAATTTCCACTTTTTGAAGACTGACTGTTACTTCTAACAACCATTTTCACATTTCTGTTTTGTCATGCCAGCTTTCTCTGTGTGTGTGGTCCTTTTAAAGTCTTTTTTGATAAGCAGTAAATGTTTGCTGTTAGTCTTTGGTACAGCATTTTTAACAATCAGCATGCCACCTGCAAACATTTTCCTCCTCTGGCTGCTTTTTTGAATTTCACCTTAATAACCATGATTTGCATATTTCAATAATACATAATAGTCTAATAACATACAGCAGAGACATAAGCTTTGATACTGCATTTTGGTTCCTAAGCAAATCCTCATAACATAGGAATTTCTTTTTAATTACAAGTTCTAATAACATCTGTGCATTGTTAGTTTCTGCCAGAATCCTGCTTTGTTTCTCGGAGAAGTTGACCAACTTGTCAGTGAAATGAGAATCAATCCGACCTCAGGTAAGACAGCACGAAGTGAGTGAATCTCTCTCCAGCTGGCCTGAATGGTACCGAGTAGGTCAGCTGTGCTAGGACTGATGGGCTCACCTCCTAGTCTGGGCTTGCTTTCAGGGTTCACACAGGATTTTAGCTGCAAACTATTTGGTGAACATGTGGACAAATGTAAAAATTTTAGGAGAATCAGTAGTGCCGACAGCTGCGATTTAGAGAGGCTTATTTTGAAAACAAACAAATTAAAAGAATGTGAAATCAGAACTGACCCCAGATATTTAACTGTGACAGAATTGCATAGTGAAGTCTTGGGGATTTTCTAAGCAAAATGAAATAATTTCAGTCCATCATCTCTTGCATTGCCCCTCTGCTGAATGTGAGTCACACACAGATTTTACAACATTATTTTCTCTCCTCAATAACTTTCAAGAGCAGTAAAATTAATAACTCATGATACAGAAGTTTAATACAAGAAAGATGCATGTGTACTAGGAGGGAAAATACTACTTCAGCTAGGTGCGAGCGCGGAATCAGGAAAATTAATGCTTCTCGCCCTTGGCCAAGGGCCGGGAAACATTTCCTTTTTCTCTCCTGCAGCGGCACCCGGTGGCACGATTTGGGAAGAGCCGGGGCTGGCCAGGGCGGTGTGAGCCGCTCTCACGTTTAACTTTTTCTGCCTCTCACAAGCTCACCGTGGCCACGTTTCCAGAGTAATTTGGTTGCTGTTGCTGTAGACATAGACGTTTTTAAGGCACTAAGTCTTACCTATGTTTATTTTCACAAGGCTTAGTCCTTAGACGCGCAATTACAACATTAAATAATTATTTTAGTAGAGTATGTGAAACCTTTGATTTCCCCTTGTAACAGCTAATTTTTTTTTTTTAATCCTACAAAAGAAAGTTGTTTATTTCAATTTATAGGAGGAAATCCCAGTCATCCTGGAACTTCTGGAAAAAATAATTTGATTTTTGGGGGCAAGAGCATGGCCCAAAGTTTTATTTTATCCTTCTGGTGGAAACAGGAAAGGAAGTGTTTGTCTTGCATACTGTGGAGGAAAATGAGCAACTTACACCTGCCATCTTGTCTCTGGCTGACTCTCACTCCAGATGTACAGCAGCAAACAAGAAGAGAGCCTGAAGAAGTCTCACGAGACCTATAAAGTCAACAAAATGGCTTATGACCTCTTTTTTGTTCAATATTTCATGATGTATAAAAAAACCCAAAGCACTGAGGTTTTCCATTTGATTTTCCATTTAAAAGACAGATCTTTTAAGAGTGTAAGGTTTATCACGTCAGGGAAATGGGAAAAGTGTAATTCAGTTGAGACGTTTTTTCAGCTCAGGCTGTTTTCAGCTGTTTGGTTTGTTACTTTTATTTTTTTAAACACTAGTACATGGAAAGGAAAGTTTGATATCCCTATCTCTCTCAAACACAAGAATAGAGAATACTGTCACCTCAGATTTCTGAGTAATCTTGATGTGAAAATAACATATGTGAAAATAACAAAACAAGCCTTGAAAATTTCTGGTATTCAATGTAAATAGATAGGTGAGAGCATACTAATACGATGGTACTACTTAAATCAAAGCTTTTGTTGTTTTGGTAAAAATCTGAGTGATCAGACTAATCACATTATCTCTTACCATTCTCACATTTAGAGTCCCTGTTTTATTATCAGTCAAAATGCTGCAGGGAACTAAGGGGTTTGTATAACCTCAGCCTAAATCAACTTCTCTTTCAGATTAAGAATTACCCAAGAGGTGAGCTGCTTCATCCTCTTTTTAGTTTAATTCCTTTCATTTCCGTTCCATTCAACATATACTCTGAACAGGATGTTCTGCTTCTGCCTCTTGTATTTGCAATGCTTTTGTACTCCTAATCCTTTCGTGGGCACAGCTCTGTATGTCTCTTCAGCCTAATTTAACTATAGTTTATATGGCTACAAGATAAAGATATTTTATACCTCACTAGTCAAGTGTAAACTATTACAGTAAATCGTGTTATTTTCACAAGTTTGGTAACAAGTGCTAGCTGGCATTATAAGTGTGGAAGTAACACTTTTATTTCCACATTCCTGCTTTCATCATTCACATTTATTTCTTCAGGGGAAGAACGATACTTGATGTCACATTGAGGAGTGTCTCTCTGTACTATATTTAATTCCTGGGCTGGAAAAAGATATTGCCTAAATACGAAAGGTCACAATTAAACTCTGCGGTATAAATGTACCACTCCCGATTTCTGTTTTCTTAAACCGTAACAGCATCTGACCATAACAGAACGGTGTCCTGAGGCCACAGGGAACATTTTCTCAAGCACTGCTTAACTCTGTTTTTCTTTGTTTTTTCTCAGATGTTTTCTGAGCTGCTACAGCAACCAGGAGAGGAGCTGTTGTGCCTGTACTTAGCTCTTGCTTGCATTGAGGCAACGTTCTAGTTCCACAATGATTTAGGTGGAAGCTGAGTTATTTCTAGCCACATTTAGACCTAGCTGTGTTTCCAGGCCAGAGAGATGTTTTTAAGTATACAAAAATCAGACTGTAGATTTTAATAAGGAAAAGAAAGAGAAGAGACTCTGTGCAAGGAAAAGGAATGCTTTTCTATCAGTTTTCTTCCACATTCACAATATAATTTCTTCAGCAAAAATCTGCAACACAAAAGGGGCAAATCATATTTGTTATCTAAAACGTGCTTCCCCAAATATCAACGAGCTTTTTCCTATCTCTTTGCTGGGATCCTTTTCTTCTCCTATCAGAAACCAAGAGCTGACCACTCTTCAAGTGAAATATTCACTCCCTTTTGGGATGTTCCAGTATTGCTCAGCACAAAAGTTCTGCATATATTACTGGGAATGTCTGAAAATGAAAAACAGCGCCAACGGGATTTGTTTCAGTGGAATATGGATTACACCGGCTGTAGTCAGAGTGGAGGGTAAATAGAACACAGACTGTTGTCTCACAACATTGTTTTTGTTCTTAAAATACTCTTTTAAGGTTCAGACATTGCTGTGTAAATATCATTCAGAAAAGTATCTTCTTAAATACATTTTGGGAAAAACACTCATTAGATTAATATCCTTCTATTACTAAATTTCAAACAGTATGCTCCATCTTTTTGAAGGTTCCACAGCTCCGTTATTCTCCAAACACAAAGAGAATGCAGCTAAAAAGCTAACAGACCGAAGCACAGACAGTGAATGCAGCATATTTGTGGAGTGCTTGGAGACAAATGAGATTTTGGCGTAGTGGTGACTCATTTAATTGCACAGCTATCACAAGATAATGTGATAGTATTAACATAAGTAACTATATGCTGCAATTATTCCTCTCAGAGTGTTATATGCTAGCATTTATAACAGTGTTCACTGCTTCTAGCTCATAAAAAAAATCCTGAAAGTATTCTCATTGAGATTACTGTGCAAGCTTTCTGAATAAGATATTAGGTTATGTGTGTCTCTGGCACTGTTAGTGCCTCTGTCCAGCACAAGTGGCACTGGATGGCACAATTACTCTCAAAGGCAGGAGTGGGCAGGTCAGGGCTCGGAGCTGAAGGGCTGTCACTGAAGGCAGTGCCAGTCCAGCAAGTGGAAGCCTTTAACCAGGCGCTCCCCAACTACAGCACATGCCCCACTAGTGACGCACAAACACCGACGGAATGGCAAAATGTCTCCCCCTATGCACACAGCCCCAAAAAAGTAAGGACAGACCAATGAAAAATAAATCAAGGAACACTCTTCATAGACCCATTAACTGAAGGCAAATGGCCAAACTGAACTGAGCAGAACTATTTGATTCTGGAAAGAAAATGGGTAAGAGAAGTGGGCGCTTATAAAGAAATTTGTTAAATTCACATTCTCTGCAGATATATATTATTTCTGACCCTAAAATTGCCAAGGGTCCATGAAAATAGGGACAGTAAACAACACCCAGACAAATAATTTCTAAGCCCAAGTGGTAGGAAAAGGACCCTGGAAGCTGATTTATTTTAAAAGTGATCATGGTGGGGGTCAGCCTTATTTTGACAATGTATGCTTTCAAATAATGTTTATTAAACTATGTTCATTTACTCCTTGAATTATGGTGGCCCTAAACCAGGTCTTCACCTTTCCAAAATGCCATCTGAATGGTGATATTACAAATTTAAACAATCAGTCATATGTAAATCAGAGTTAATAGAGCATCCCCTTTGGTAGTTGGACATGCATTATTCAGCTCTGGGTATCTTCTTTTTTCCCTGCAGGCTGAAGCCATGATTAAAATGTTACTTTAAAATAAATGTCTCCACAGAGACAAAGACAGATTTAAAACATAATGGATTCTCTCCCACCATGCTATTAAGGAAGAAAGTTACCTCAGCATGAAGATTTCATTACACTTCACCAAAGACTTCAGATACTCCACTGCAATCTCAAAGATTTCACAGGGCCTAGGTGGATTAAAGCACAGGATCTCTTTAAAGAATATTTTCTTTTTTTTTTTTTTAATACAAGGGTGTAATATTTCCTGGGAAGATGGCTGTCAATGTATATGCATGCCAATTCTTTTTTTAAAAACACACTCTATTATTTTTCTAAAAGTGGCCTGGCACGGTGTAAAGCCTGCAAGGCCAGTATGCATGGTATAGTTCAACATCCAGTTTTCTATTGCATTCTTTACTTAGGAGGTCATTGTGGTTCACTGGGCACAGAGTCAGTTTCCCTTTAGGAGAACCAGATGATTCAAAGCCCTTGTGGTCACCACCACACACCAGATCACTTTGGATCAAAACTTGTATTTCAGTACCTTCTGTACAAATAGTAAAGTATGTTCCAGCAGTGCTCCCCATGGACACTGCCTAGAGAGATGGTCCAAGTACAACACAATACAATTAACAAAGATCCAAGCAGTGGGAGCCTGAGGTTAAACAGAAATGAACATATCCGTATGGATAGAGCCTTTCGGGTTTATGCACGGCTGTTTTCCTAATCTAACCAAAGGAAAAGTAAGTCCATGGACATGTTCCTTCCATCTTTCATAGAGCTTAGTTGCCCTTATACGCTACTAAACAACCACTACTACTAGATAGATCAGCCTGCAAGCCTTAGGAATTGCCTGTCCCAAATGGCAGGCACTCCTTGGCTCTTTCCTCTTTGATGAAGCTCATGCCTGCCCTACCACTTGAGTCTGAACTTCACTGACACTAATTTTTCCTAAGTATCAGAAGTCAAGGCCTTTCTCTCCAGATATCATCACTTCAAACAGGCCTAGATTAGAGCAGGAAAATGCAAGTATGAGACTCTGCTTAAATTTACTTCCTTGAAATCCAGGCTGCTGCCTGACGCTTCCAGTAGTTCTTGCTGCAAGTGCTGCATAGCAAATTCACCATGTCTGCAGTTTTGACATGAAATTATGATGCAGGATTACTCAAGAATACTCTTTTTTTGTGCAATGGTCACACAGAAATTCCCTAGGACTGATCTTTAAAAGCCCTAGTCTGTGTCAGGATTGCTGGAGTCTGTAGAGCTCATACCTAACTTACCAAATTTCACAAAACCAAAGCAGTATTAAAATAACTTAGTTACATTTGTCTTCACATCTTGAAACATGAAAACTCTGAAGAACAATCTTGAATTATTATTGGAGAAGTACTTATTTTGTGCTTATAGTATATGGGATCAAAGGATTCTATTGTGTTTTTGTTGAGCAGAAAGCTATGTAAGGAAAATTATCAGCCTCCAAAGTAGAAAAGTCTAATAATAAAAGGTTTAGGATACCTGCAACTGTAAATAATTTGGTCTAATAAAAACCGTCGAATACAGCTGTGTTTATTTTTGTTTTTCATTCTATATTAAATATGAGACTTTTCTGTCCTACACTTGAAGTTAAAAGGCTGTGAATGGAGCCAAGCTAATACCTGAGATAATTTTTTAACTATTGAATATGCCTTTATCTGGGTTTGCTTTCTATTGGCGTCTGCCAGTGCCCTGATGAACAAAGGCAGTGGCAAAGCACAGAGAAGCATTCTGACCTCAGAATGTAGAATTTGCACTTGTGTCTCACTTCCACTTAGAAGAGACAATACAAAACCACATAAATGATGCTGCCAGTCAAAATAAGCAAATATCACTTCAAATACATAAAACTTGCCATGATCTGCAGATGAGGAAGCAATGAGAGCACCAGTGCATGGTTCTGCTCTACAACCATTAATTTATATGCAGCAAATGTGTATGGATCTGAAGACAAGAGCAATGCTCAGCATTGTACAGTTGTAGAAATAGATCTGCAAAGAAAATGCATTAGTCAAAAAAGTCAAGCTTCTGATGAAACACAGCTCAGTTCTTTACCCACAGTTATACGGCCAGGGATGTTGCAGAGGCCCATGAGCAGAGCAGAAGTGGCCCCCCCACCCCAAATGAGTGAGAGACCCAGATTAGTTAACCACCATGCAATTAGAAAACAGCATGCATGACATGACTGAAAGATGAGCAACGCGTGAGACCAGAACAAATGGCCTGTGGGACAATATGGGGCAGCTGTGGGGAAGTAAGCCAGGACTTCAGGGCTGAGGCAGGTTGTGGCATCCCTCCTTCTAGGACAGAAAAATGGATGAAACATAAAGCAAGGAGTGATCTATAGGGGAACTGTGGTGAATGCACATAGATATCTGAATATGAGTACTTTCTTTATTCATTTTGTTTAGCTGTAAAAGAAGAGTATATCTAGAGATAAATGAGTATTGTTGTTATAAATTTTTTCTGACACACATTCTCTATTACGGCCAGAGAGAAAACAGATCAATAACCTTAAGTACTAATTTCCGGAGCTCCAACAACACAGTCCTTTCAGAGCAGTAAAAACTGCAACCAGGATTCTTGAACACTATATAGAAATAATTTGCACTAGTTTGATGCCTCCTAAAAGTGATAAAGTTCTGTTTCCACATACAAAACAGGAATTCTGCATGTTTGAGGTAATGTGATTGACCAGCAATACCCTAATTTTCATCACATTTTGTTTTGCTGTAAATGTTGCTAAAAAAAAAGAAAAAAATCAAGCAATCTTTATCTGAAATTATATTAAAAACAAAATTTTCCATGTGTCAAAATTATTAACACCACCAGCAGCCCAGCTGGATTCCTTCTGCTCCCAGAGGAAGATCAGAATTAGGATGAATTAGATCCCTTCCATACCATTATACCACTTTGCTTGTCTCAAAATGTGGGAGGAAAACTGTTAGCGCTGAGGCCAATTTGTTGTTTATGTCATCTATTTGCATACTTAATTAATGTAAATTACCAGCCGCTACAGAAGTTTCAGACAATGACAACAGTTACGCTCCAGTTTTTCAAGTTAAAACCTCCAGGAGGAAAACACGGCTGGTTTATATTTTCCCTACATCAATGACAGCATTTGCCAGGTTTTATTATTTGATTCTGCTTTTGGAATTAAAAGCCAGGGAATAATTACTTAAGCAGGGAAAAAGAGATTATAATGAGGCTTAGGACTGGGCAGATGAGAATTACCAATGGGAAACAGTCCTTTTTCCCATAGAGCAAAATAAGTAGTAGTAGCTCTTGGCATGACCTGGAAAACAATACCATACTGTCCTGAGGAAAGAAGCTGTTTCTGCGGTGTCGGCTTTTTCTGCCTTTTTTTTCTCCACTCCTTTTCTGAAAACGGTGTGATGTGAAAGAATTTCGTAGTACTAAAATGATAATGGAAGTCGTGAGAGGGCTTTGCAAAACAAGCTCAGTGTGAGTGCTGCTAGAATGAAGCCTACAATGATTAGACTTCTGAATAATCAGGCAAACAGCCCATATTGTAACAAGCACTGTTTATGGGGCTGAAGCAAACACAGACAAGTTTGATTCACATGCCTCAGTAAGCGCAAAAACACTTGTAACAAGGAGCCTTGCAAAGTGAGCAATTAGGGCTATGGAAACAGCCTCTGCCCTACCAAGATCACAAGCTCAGTGAGAGGTGGGAAGCGCTCAGCTAAGCTGGGATGTTCCAGGGAGACGGGCTCTCAGCTCCCAGATAGGCAACAATGGCAAAACCAGCCCCTGACTGGGACTCTGTTCCCTATACAGCTGCATCAGCAAAATGTTGCCAAATATGTCTGAGCAGAATTATGTAAAAATCAAGCAAAATAAAGCCCTACAAAAAAAGCACTCTAAATTTTTGAGAATTTCTAAAACCACTGCAAAAGGTATAATTTTGGTAAGCAGCGCTTTGTTGGCTTTATTACTAAAATGTAATATAAACAATTCCAGCTGCAACAGCTGAGGCACAGTTTTCTGCTTGCCATAAATGTGGATGCACAGAACTGCTTGGGTCTAGAAGTACATCACAGGTATATTTACTCTACATGAATATGATATTCCAAATGGATGGGTCTGCTCCAAAGACCCTAAGGGTTTTCATGCTATGATTTGGGCCAGTTGCAATTGTTACTATGATTCTCCAGGGAAGAGGCTCACCCTGCTTCAAATACGGATCACCAGGGTTTTGTGCTGTCCTGTAACAAAGCACATGTAGGGGTAGGAGTGCCCAGCTGTCAGAGATGACACTTTTCCTATCCAGAAATGCACCTTACTCCTGGGTAAAATTAAAGGCAGCCCTTTAACCACTACTGCTTCAGTATTTGACTGCAACTTCCATGTCTGACCACAGCAAAAGGCTCCTTTTCTAGGCCGTGGAATTCATCGGCTGCAAATGACATAGGATACTCTTTCAGCATCAACATTTTTTAATCACCTACTTTCTTATCCTTTAACAGAAGAAACAATGGCAATGTGTTGCATTAAATACACTGGAGAAGCTTCAGCAAGATTAAACACACTGTCCTAAAATGTGTGTAGCTTTTAGTTTTCTCCTTGTGAAAAGAGTAGTAATGTTGATCTTGTCCAGTGTCAGCTTTTCTCTACCAGTTCCTTTTTTTCCTGAAGTCCCAGGGGGCCTGACCTCTTAAAACCACCTTGCAGCCTATTTCTGACCTCCTTACTTTTACCAGTTTGGTGTCTTGTGTGAATCTGTCTGTATTAGAAATCAAAACCACAGGATAGTACAAACAGAGAGATAGAGCAAAGAGACACCTACTCTAAAACTCTAGTTCCTTTAACATCACTTTAACACCACTAGGTCCAAAAGGACTTGGAAATACAAAATTAACACATATTACAGTTAGCTGGAAGATTCACCACTATTGGTTTTTTCTTCAGCTTTGTGAAAGCAGCAGTGCCACAGACCCCATGCAGATGCTCTGCTGAGTGCCAGGCAATCTGTTGGTGTAATAAAGCAGATCACTGCATGTCAGAACCTCATTTCCATGAGCTTGTTGTGTGGTCTTATCATACTTGTTTGCCACTTAGGGATGTTACTGAAATTCAATAATTATTCATGAAATGCAATAAAATATTCTAAATATATCCAAGTCAAATCAAACTGGTTTTTATTTTATCCACTTGAATTTTTTATTTTTTTCATGTTAGTGTACTAGATTTCTCTGCTAGTCAAGACATGTGTCTCTTGAAAATCATTACACTTGGAATCCTGTTTGTTCTGTATATAATTAGACAAGAATTTGAAGCTAAGTTTACAAACCCCCTCTTGAGCCCCAAAGCTTGTTCTCTTTTCAACTGTATCAGGTAGTCCAAGAAAAAAAGTAACCCCTACCTGTAAACTTTGTCATTTTAAGAATTCTAAAATATTTTAAATATGTATTTGAATGTATTTCACATGTTTTTAAACTTTTAACATACCGTTCTTTACTACAAGACTATTAGGGACTGTCAAGTGAAAATCAGAACGTTTAACTAATGTCTCTGAACAGTTAATGCTTTCTGTGAAACTCCAAGGACATAACAGCTTTCTTTCACATTAAGCATATTTCAAAAATAGTTACAAATCAGTTCCTTCATGTAAGCTGTGTAAGATTAGTACTACTTTCCAAAAATTATTTTGCCAGGAGATGGCATCTGCTATACATATTTGACGCTGCTGAAACAACAAAGATGTACAGGCTGCTCTAGAAGAAAGCAAATATATAATTAATTTTGCCCACTCTGCGTTCCAGGGCCTAGACACTGGGGGATATATTCATTATATAATGACACTCAGTTACTTCAGTAAAAGTAGAATGTAGCCCCAATCTTAAATACAATCACAGGAAAAAGTGCTGTTTGTTGCACAGTAAGTGTGTATTACAGAACTGTCATTTCCTCTAACCCATGATCATTCAGAATTGACATGGTTCCACTTCAAATTTTATGTTTGAGTCCTCTTTCCCACAAATTGAAATGATGTGTTTGTCCTCGACACCAAAAACTTCAACAGGAATATTTTGCCTTCTTAGGTAAAGCAGGGGGTTTATTTAAAACTGAAACTTTGAATTCTTAAATACTAGGATTTTGCCTTTTCCTCTTTTGTTGTCTTTCTGCCCATTCTTTAAGACAGAAAATCTTCAGTTTTACCTTTCTTTGTAGCATTTTAAAGCAATTTTTGCTTCATAGCAATCATAGTGACAAAAGGAGACGGAAATTATAAAAAATGTCATAAACCTGGGCACTATTTGTTTTATCTCTCAGTCACCCAAAATAAGTGGGGGATTCTCTAGAATGGATCTTTCTCTGCCCATAGATTCAATTATTCCCCCAGGCTTGTAATGGTTGTGGATCTTCGTAAAGACATTCCCACCTTTGCACCAGTTTTTTACAAATGTTCAGGATAACCTAAACTTTGAGACAGAAGCTTTTATTGCAAAGTAGGGAAAATTGCCTGTGTCTGAACAACTCTGAGTTAGCAGTGGGGCAGAAGTTCCAGGACATCAGCATCCGTGAAACCTGAAGTTACAGTAATTAATGATGCCCCTGTTCGCTTGCATATGTCCTGCATACTGGCAAGATTTTTCAGTAAAACAGAGGGCCATGGGCAGGTCAGAAGGCTTTGGAAAATATGATAGCTAAGTGCTATCAGAAGGAGAAGAGGAGCCATAAGTAAGTCCTTTGGGAATACCTGTGAGGTTTTTCTTGCTGAGCTTCAAATGCTTGAATAAGTCTGTGCCTTTCTGGGAAGTAGGCACTGTCCACCTCTAATATTTTTTAGCCTATTATTTTCTCAGTATAAGTGTTTCATGCACTATTATATTCAGAGAAGGATAACAAAGTACTGGTGGGGAGAAAGAAAGACTTTTAGGGACCTCTTCGGACACTAGAATTTAAATTATGCGCCAACACGTGCAAGGCCTGGAAGGACCTGTTAAACGGAAGGCTCCAGAATACAGGCAAGGCAATCTCTTTGCCAGATGTGAATTTTTTAAAATGAGATGAACCTACAAGAAATGCTTGTTCACTGCTTCTTGCTGTTGCTCTCCAAAATCAGTAACTCCATCTCCCCACTTCCAAACCATCGCTCTCCCAAATCCAGATGCTAGGTTTTGCCCTCAAAATCACTGCTCTCTCCAGGAATCTGAAA